>NC_091978.1:48304119-48604119 GCF_044704955.1 Pristiophorus japonicus
CTTCTCACCAAATCAATATATCCTTCGCAGCCAATCACTATATCCTTCTCACCCAATCAATATATCCTTCTCGCGCAATCAATAAATGCTTCTCACCCCATCAATATATCCTTCAAACACAATCAAAGTATCCTTCTAACCTCATCAATGTATAGTTCTAACCCCATCAATGTATCATTCTAACCCCATCAATATATCCTTCTAACCCCATGAATATGTCCTTCTCACCCCATCAATATATCGTGTTCACCCCATCAATATATCCTTCTCACCCCATCAATATATCCTTCTCACCCCAATATATCCTTCTCACCCCATCAATATATCCTTCTCACCCCATCAATATATCCTTCTCACCCCATCAATATATCTTTCTCACCCCATCAATATATCCTTCTCACCCCATCAATATATCCTTCTCACCCCATCAATATATCCTTCTCACCCCATCAATATATCCTTCTCACCCCATCAATATATCCTTCTCACCCCATCAATATATCCTTCTCACCCCATCAATATATCCTTCTCACCCCATCAATACATCCTTCTAAACCATTAATATATCCTTCGCACCCGATCATTATATCCTTCTCACCCCATCAATATATCCTTCTCACTTCATCAATATATCCTTCTCACCCCATCAATATATTCTTCTCACCAAATCAATATATCTTTCTCAGCCAATCACTAGATCCTTCTCACCCAATCAATATATCCTTCTCACCCCAATATATCCTTCTCACCCCATCAATATATCCTTCTCACCCCATCAATATATCCTTCTCACCCCATCAATATATTCTTCTCACCCCATCAATATATCCTTCCCACCCCATCAATATATCCTTCTCACCCCAGCAATATATCCTTCCAACCCCGTCAATGTATCCTTCTCACCCAATCAATACATCCTTCTCACCAAATCACTATATCCTCCACACCCAATCAATATATCCTTCTCACCACATCAATATATCCTTCTCACTCAATCAATAGATCCTTCCAACCCAATCAATACATTCTTCTCACCCAATCATTATATCCTTCTCACCCAATCAATATATCCTTCTCACCCAATCAAGATATCCTTCTAAACCCAACAATATATCTTTCTAACCCCATCAATATATCCTTATCACCCCATTAATATATTCTTCTAAGCCCATCAATATATCCTTCTCACCCCAATCAATATATCCTTACAACCAAATCAATACATCCTTCTCACCCAATCAATATATTCTTCTCACCCAATCAATATATCCTTCAAACCCCATTAATATATCCTTCTCACCCCATCAATATATCTTTCTCACGCAATCAATACATCCTTATAAATCCATCAATATATCCTTCTCACCCCATCAATATATCCCTCTACACCCATCAATATATCCTTCTAAACCATTAATATATCCTTCGCACCCGATCACTATATTCTTCTCACCCCATCAATATATCCTTCTCACCTCATCAATATATCCTTCTCACCCCATCAATATATCCTTCTCACCAAATGAATGTATCATTCTCAGCCAATCAAAAGATGCTTCTCACCCAATCAATATATCCATCTCACCCCAATATATTCTTCTCACCCCATCAATATATCCTTCCCACCCCATCAATATATCCTTCTCACCAAATCACTATATCCTTCACACCCAATCAATATATCCTTCTCACCACATCAATGTATCCTTCTCACTCAATCAATAGATCCTTCCAACCCAATCAATACATTCTTCTCACCCAATCATTATATCCTTCTCACCCAATCATTATATCCTTCTCACCCAATCAATATATCCTTCTAGACCCAAAAATATATCCTTCTAACCCCATCAATATATCCTTCTCACCCGATTAATATATTCTTCTAAGCCCATCAATATATCCTTCTCACTCCAATCAATATATCCTTCCAACCCAATCAATACATCCTTCTCACCCAATCAATATATTCTGCTCACCCAATCAATATAAACTTCAAACCCCATCAATATATTCTTCTCACCCCATCAACATGTCTTTCTCACCCCATCAATACATCCTTCTAAGCCCATCAATATATCCTTCTCACCCCATCAATATATCCTTCTCATCCCATCAATAAATCCTTCTCGCCCAATCAATATATGCTGCTCACCCCATCAATATATCCATCAAACACAATCAATATATCCTTCGAACCATATGAATATATCCTTCTCACCCCATCAATATATCCTTCAAACTCCATCAATATATCCTTCTCACCCCATCAAAAGATCCTTCTCACCCCATCAAAAGATCCTTCTCACCCAATCAATGTATCCTTCTCACCCAATCAATATATCCTTCTAAACCCAACAATATATCTTTCTAACCCCATCAATATATCCTTATCACCCCATTAATATATTCTGCTAAGCCCATCAATATATCCTTCTCACCCCAATCAATATATCCTTCCAACCAAATCAATACATCCTTCTCACCCAATCAATATATTCTTCTCACCCAATCAATATATCCTTCAAACCCCATTAATATATCCTTCTCACCCCATCAATATATCTTTCTCACCCCATCAATACATCTTATAAATCCATCCATATATCCTTCTCACCCCATCAATATATCCCTCTACACCCATCAATATATCCTTCTAAACCATTAATATATCCTTCGCACCCGATCAATATATTCTTCTCACCCCATCAATATATCCTTCTCACCTCATCAATATATCCTTCTCACCCCATCAATATATCCTTCTCACCAAATGAATGTATCATTCTCAGCCAATCAAAAGATGCTTCTCACCCAATCAATATATCCTTCTCACCCCAATATATTCTTCTCACCCCATCAATATATCCTTCTCACCCCATCAATATATCCTTCTCACCCCACCAATATAACCTTCTCGCCCCATCAATATAACCTTCTCGCCCCATCAATATATCCTTCCCACCCCATCAATATATCTTTCTCACCCCAGCAATATATCCTTTTCACCCAATCAATTTACCCTTCCAACCCCATCAATGTATCCTTCTCACCCAATCAATATATCCTTCTCACCCCATCAATATATCCTTCCCACCCCATCAATATATCCTTCTCACCAAATCACTATATCCTTCACACCCAATCAATATATCCTTCTCACCACATCAATGTATCCTTCTCACTCAATCAATATATCCTTCCAACCCAATCAATACATTCTTCTCACCCAATCATTATATCCTTCTCACCCCATCAATATATCCTTCTCAACCCATCAATAAATCCTTCTCGCCCAATCAATATATGCTGCTCACCCCATCAATATATCCGTCAAACACAATCAATATATCCTTCGAACCATATGAATATATCCTTCTCACCCCATCAATATATCCTTCAAACTCCATCAATATATCCTTCTCACCCCATCAAAAGATCCTTCTCAGCCCATCAATATATCCTTCTCACCCCATCAATATACCCTTCTCACCCCATCAATATATCCTTCTCGCCCAATCAATAAATGCTTCTCACCCCATCAATATATCCTTCAAACACAATCAATATATCCTTCTAACCCCATCAATGTATAGTTCTAACCCCATCAATGTATCCTTCTCACCCCATGAATATATCCTTCTCATCCCATCAATATATCCTTCTCACCCCATCAATATATCCTTCTCACCCCATCAATATATACTTCTCACCCCATCGATATATCGTTCTCACCCCATCAATATATCCTTCTCACCCCATCAATACATCTTTCTCACCCCATCAATATATCCTTCTCACCCCATCAATAGATCCTTCTCAGCCCATCAATATATCCTTCTCACCCCATCAATATATCCTTCTCACCCCATCAATATATCCTTCTCGCCCAATCAATAAATGCTTCTCACCCCATCAATATATCCTTCAAACACAATCAATGTATCCTTTTAACCCCATCAATGTATAGTTCTAAGTCCATCAATGTATCCTTCTAACCCCATGAATATATCCTTCTCACCCCATCAATATATCCTTCAAACTCCATCAATATATCCTTCTCACCCCATCAATAGATCCTTCTCACCCCATCAATATATCCTTCTCATCCCATCAATAAATCCTTCTCGTCCAATCAATATATGCTTCTCACCCCATCAATATATCCTTCAAACACAATCAATATATCCTTCTAACCCCATGAATATATCCTTCTCACCCCATCAATATATCCTTCAAACTGCATCAATATATCCTTCTCACCCCATCAATAGATCCTTCTCAGCCCATCAATATATCCTTCTCACCCCATCAATATATCCTTCTCACCCCATCAATATATCCTTCTCGCCCAATCAATAAATGCTTCTCACCCCATCAATATATCCTTCAAACACAATCAATGTATCCTTCTAACCCCATCAATGTATAGTTCTAACCCCATCAATGTATCCTTCTAACCCCATGAATATATCCTTCTCACCCCATCAATATAACTTTCTCACCCCATCAATATATCCTTCTCACCCCATCAATATATCCTTCTCACCCCATCAATATATCCTTCTCACCCCATCAATATATCCTTCTCACCCCATCAATATATCCTTCTCACCCCATCAATGTATCCTTCTCACCCCATCAATGTATCCTTCTCACCCCATCAATATATCCTTCTCACCCCATCAATCTATCCTTCTCACCCCGTCAATATATCCTTCTCAACCCATCAATATATCCTTCTCACCCCATCAATATATCCTTCTCGCCCAATCAATATATGCTTCTCACCCCATCAATATATCCTTCTCACCCCATCAATAGATCCTTCTCACCCCATCAATAGATCCTTCTCACCCCATCAATATATCCTTCTCATCCCATCAATAAATCCTTCTCGCCCAATCAATATATGCTTCTCACCCCATCAATATATCCTTCAAACACAATCAATATATCCTTCTAACCCCATGAATATATCCTTCTCACCCCATCAATATATCCCTCAAACTGCATCAATATATCCTTCTCACCCCATCAATAGATCCTTCTCAGCCCATCAATATATCCTTCTCACCCCATCAATATATCCTTCTCACCCCATCAATATATCCTTCTCACCCCATCAATATATCCTTCTCGCCCAATCAATAAATGCTTCTCACCCCATCAATATATCCTTCAAACACAATCAATGTATCCTTCTAACCCCATCAATGTATAGTTCTAACCCCATCAATGTATCCTTCTAACCCCATGAATATATCCTTCTCACCCCATCAATATAACTTTCTCACCCCATCAATATATCCTTCTCACCCCATCAATATATCCTTCTCACCCCATCAATATATCCTTCTCACCCCATCAATATATCCTTCTCACCCCATCAATGTATCCTTCTCACCCCATCAATATATCCTTCTCACCCCATCAATCTATCCTTCTCACCCCGTCAATATATCCTTCTCACCCCATCAATATATCCTTCTCACCCCATCAATATATCCTTCTCGCCCAATCAATATATGCTTCTCACCCCATCAATATATCCTTCAAACACAATCAATGTATCCTTCTAACCCCATCAATGTATAGTTCTAACCCCATCAATGTATCCTTCTAACCCCATCAATGTATCCTTCTAACCCCATGAATGTATCCTTCTCACCCCATCAATATATCGTTGTCACCCCATCAATATATCCTTCTCACCCCATCAATTTCTCCTTCTCACCCCATCAATATTTCGCTCTAAACCATCAATACATCCTTCTAAACCATTAATATATACTTCTCACCCCATCAATATATCCTTCTCACCCCATCAATATATCCTTCTCACCAAATCAATATATCCTTCTCACCAAATCAATATATCCTTCTCACCAAATCAATATAACCTACTCAGCCAATCACCATATCCTTCTCAGCCAATCAATATATACTTCTCACCCCAATATATCCTTCTCACCCCATCAATATATCATTCTCACCCCATCAATATATCCTTCTCACCCCATCAATATATCCTTCTCACCCCATCAATATATTCTTCCCACCCCATCAATATATCCTTCTCACCCCAGCAATATATCCTTCTCACTCAATCAATAGATCCTTCCAACCCAATCAATACATTCTTCTCACCCAATCATTATATCCTTCTCACCCAATCAATATATCTTTCTCATCCAATCAATATATCCTTCTAAACCCAACATTATATCTTTCTCACCCCATTAATATATTCTTCTAAGCCCATCAATATATCCTTCTCACTCCAATCAACATATCCTACCAACCCAATCAATACATCCTTCTCACCCAATCAATATATTCTGCTCACCCAATCAATATATCCTTCAAACCCCATCAATATATTCTTCTCACCCCATCAACATGTCTTTCTCACCCCATCAATACATCCTTCTAACCCATCAATATATCCTTCTCACCCCATCAATATATCCTTCTCAACCCATCAATAAATCCTTCTCGCCCAATCAATATATGCTGCTCACCCCATCAATATATCCATCAAACACAATCAATATATCCTTCGAACCATATGAATATATCCTTCTCACCCCATCAATATATCCTTCAAACTCCATCAATATATCCTTCTCACCCCATCAAAAGATCCTTCTCACGCAATCATTATATCCTTCTCACCCAATCAATATATCCTTCTCACCCAATCAATATATCCTTCTAAACCCAACAATATATCTTTCTAACCCCATCAATATATCCTTATCACCCCATTAATATATTCTGCTAAGCCCATCAATATATCCTTCTCACCCCAATCAATATATCCTTCCAACCAAATCAATACATCCTTCTCACCCAATCAATATATTCTTCTCACCCAATCAATATATCCTTCAAACCCCATTAATATATCCTTCTCACCCCATCAATATATCTTTCTCACCCCATCAATACATCTTATAAATCCATCCATATATCCTTCTCACCCCATCAATATATCCCTCTACACCCATCAATATATCCTTCTAAACCATTAATATATCCTTCGCACCCGATCAATATATTCTTCTCACCCCATCAATATATCCTTCTCACCTCATCAATATATCCTTCTCACCCCATCAATATATCCTTCTCACCAAATGAATGTATCATTCTCAGCCAATCAAAAGATGCTTCTCACCCAATCAATATATCCTTCTCACCCCAATATATTCTTCTCACCCCATCAATATATCCTTCTCACCCCATCAATATATCCTTCTCACCCCACCAATATAACCTTCTCGCCCCATCAATATATCCTTCCCACCCCATCAATATATCTTTCTCACCCCAGCAATATATCCTTTTCACCCAATCAATTTACCCTTCCAACCCCATCAATGTATCCTTCTCACCCAATCAATATATCCTTCTCACCCCATCAATATATCCTTCCCACCCCATCAATATATCCTTCTCACCAAATCACTATATCCTTCACACCCAATCAATATATCCTTCTCACCACATCAATGTATCCTTCTCACTCAATCAATATATCCTTCCAACCCAATCAATACATTCTTCTCACCCAATCATTATATCCTTCTCACCCCATCAATATATCCTTCTCAACCCATCAATAAATCCTTCTCGCCCAATCAATATATGCTGCTCACCCCATCAATATATCCGTCAAACACAATCAATATATCCTTCGAACCATATGAATATATCCTTCTCACCCCATCAATATATCCTTCAAACTCCATCAATATATCCTTCTCACCCCATCAAAAGATCCTTCTCAGCCCATCAATATATCCTTCTCACCCCATCAATATACCCTTCTCACCCCATCAATATATCCTTCTCGCCCAATCAATAAATGCTTCTCACCCCATCAATATATCCTTCAAACACAATCAATATATCCTTCTAACCCCATCAATGTATAGTTCTAACCCCATCAATGTATCCTTCTCACCCCATGAATATATCCTTCTCATCCCATCAATATATCCTTCTCACCCCATCAATATATCCTTCTCACCCCATCAATATATACTTCTCAGCCCATCAATATATCGTTCTCACCCCATCAATATATCCTTCTCACCCCATCAATACATCTTTCTCACCCCATCAATATATCCTTCAAACACAATCAATATATCCTTCTAACCCCATCAATATATCCTTCAAACTGCATCAATATATCCTTCTCACCCCATCAATAGATCCTTCTCAGCCCATCAATATATCCTTCTCACCCCATCAATATATCCTTCTCACCCCATCAATATATCCTTCTCGCCCAATCAATAAATGCTTCTCACCCCATCAATATATCCTTCAAACACAATCAATGTATCCTTCTAACCCCATCAATGTATAGTTCTAACCCCATCAATGTATCCTTCTAACCCCATGAATATATCCTTCTCACCCCATCAATATAACTTTCTCACCCCATCAATATATCCTTCTCACCCCATCAATATATCCTTCTCACCCCATCAATATATCCTTCTCACCCCATCAATATATCCTTCTCACCCCATCAATATATCCTTCTCACCCCATCAATGTATCCTTCTCACCCCATCAATGTATCCTTCTCACCCCATCAATATATCCTTCTCACCCCATCAATCTATCCTTCTCACCCCGTCAATATATCCTTCTCAACCCATCAATATATCCTTCTCACCCCATCAATATATCCTTCTCGCCCAATCAATATATGCTTCTCACCCCATCAATATATCCTTCTCACCCCATCAATAGATCCTTCTCACCCCATCAATATATCCTTCTCATCCCATCAATAAATCCTTCTCGCCCAATCAATATATGCTTCTCACCCCATCAATATATCCTTCAAACACAATCAATATATCCTTCTAACCCCATGAATATATCCTTCTCACCCCATCAATATATCCTTCAAACTGCATCAATATATCCTTCTCACCCCATCAATAGATCCTTCTCAGCCCATCAATATATCCTTCTCACCCCATCAATATATCCTTCTCACCCCATCAATATATCCTTCTCGCCCAATCAATAAATGCTTCTCACCCCATCAATATATCCTTCAAACACAATCAATGTATCCTTCTAACCCCATCAATGTATAGTTCTAACCCCATCAATGTATCCTTCTAACCCCATGAATATATCCTTCTCACCCCATCAATATAACTTTCTCACCCCATCAATATATCCTTCTCACCCCATCAATATATCCTTCTCACCCCATCAATATATCCTTCTCACCCCATCAATATATCCTTCTCACCCCATCAATGTATCCTTCTCACCCCATCAATATATCCTTCTCACCCCATCAATCTATCCTTCTCACCCCGTCAATATATCCTTCTCAACCCATCAATATATCCTTCTCACCCCATCAATATATCCTTCTCGCCCAATCAATATATGCTTCTCACCCCATCAATATATCCTTCAAACACAATCAATGTATCCTTCTAACCCCATCAATGTATAGTTCTAACCCCATCAATGTATCCTTCTAACCCCATCAATGTATCCTTCTAACCCCATGAATGTATCCTTCTCACCCCATCAATATATCGTTGTCACCCCATCAATATATCCTTCTCACCCCATCAATTTCTCCTTCTCACCCCATCAATATTTCGCTCTAAACCATCAATACATCCTTCTAAACCATTAATATATACTTCTCACCCCATCAATATATCCTTCTCACCCCATCAATATATCCTTCTCACCAAATCAATATATCCTTCTCACCAAATCAATATATCCTTCTCACCAAATCAATATAACCTACTCAGCCAATCACCATATCCTTCTCAGCCAATCAATATATACTTCTCACCCCAATATATCCTTCTCACCCCATCAATATATCATTCTCACCCCATCAATATATCCTTCTCACCCCATCAATATATCCTTCTCACCCCATCAATATATTCTTCCCACCCCATCAATATATCCTTCTCACCCCAGCAATATATCCTTCTCACTCAATCAATAGATCCTTCCAACCCAATCAATACATTCTTCTCACCCAATCATTATATCCTTCTCACCCAATCAATATATCTTTCTCATCCAATCAATATATCCTTCGAAACCCAACATTATATCTTTCTCACCCCATTAATATATTCTTCTAAGCCCATCAATATATCCTTCTCACCCCAATCAACATATCCTTCCAACCCAATCAATACATCCTTCTCACCCAATCAATATATTCTTCTCACCCCATCAATATATCCTTCTCACCCCATCAATATATCCTTCTCACCCCATCAATATATCCTTCTCACCCCATCAATATATCCTTCTCACCCCATCAATATATCCTTCTCACCCCATCAATATATCCTTCTCACCCCATCAATGTATCCTTCTCACCCCATCAATGTATCCCTCTAAACCCATCAATATATCCTTCTCACCCCATCAATATATTCTTCCCACCCCATCAATATATCCTTCTCACCCCAGCAATATATCCTTCTCACCCAATCAATATATCCTTCCAACCCCATCAATGCATCCTTCTCACCCAATCAATACATCCTTCTCACCAAATCACTATATGCTTCACACCCAATCAATATATCCTTCTCACCACATCAATATATCCTTCTCACTCAATCAATAGATCCTTCCAACCCAATCAATACATTCTTCTCACCCAATCATTATATCCTTCTCACCCAATCAATATATCTTTCTCACCCAATCAATATATCCTTCTAAACCCAACATTATATCTTTCTCACCCCATTAATATATCCTTCTCACCCCATTAATATATTCTTCTAAGCCCATCAATATATCCTTCTCACCCCAATCAACATATCCTTCCAACCCAATCAATACATCCTTCTCACCCAATCAATATATTCTTCTCACCCCATCAATATATCCTTCTCACCCCATCAATGTATCCCTCTAAACCCATCAATATATCCTTCTCACACCATCAATATATCCTTCTCACCCCATCAATATATCCTTCTCACCCCATCAATGTATCCTTCTCACCCCATCAATGTATCCTTCTCACCCCATCAATATATCCTTCTCACCCCATCAATCTATCCTTCTCACCCCGTCAATATATCCTTCTCAACCCATCAATATATCCTTCTCACCCCATCAATATATCCTTCTCGCCCAATCAATATATGCTTCTCACCCCATCAATATATCCTTCAAACACAATCAATGTATCCTTCTAACCCCATCAATGTATCGTTCTAACCCCATCAATGTATCCTTGTAACCCCATCAATGTATCCTTCTAACCCCATGAATGTATCCTTCTCACCCCATCAATATATCGTTGTCACCCCATCAATATATCCTTCTCACCCCATCAATTTCTCCTTCTCACCCCATCAATATTTCCCTCTAAACACATCAATACATCCTTCTAAACCATTAATATATCCTTCTCACCCCATCAATATATCCTGCTCACCCCATCAATATATCCTTCTCACCCCAGCAATATATCCTTTTCACCCAATCAATTTATCCTTCCAACCCCATCAATGTATCCTTCTCACCCAATCAATATATCCTTCTCACCCCATCTATATATCCTTCCCACCCCATCAATATATCCTTCTCACCAAATCAGTATATCCTTCACACCCAATCAATATATCCTTCTCACCACATCAATGTATCCTTCTCACTCAATCAATAGATCCTTCCAACACAATCAATACATTCTTCTCACCCAATCATTATATCCTTCTCACCCAATCAATATATCCTTCTCACCCAATCAATATATCCTTCTAGACCCAAAAATATATCTTTCTAACCCGATCAATATATCCTTCTCACCCGATTAATATATTCTTCTAAGCCCATCAATATATCCTTCTCACTCCAATCAATATATCCTTCCAACCCAATCAATACATCCTTCTCACCCAATCAATATATTCTGCTCACCCAATCAATATATCCTTCAAACCCCATCAATATATTCTTCTCACCCCATCAATATGTCTTTCTCACCCCATCAATACATCCTTCTAAGCCCATCAATATATCCTTCTCACCCCATCAATATATCCTTCTCATCCCATCAATAAATCCTTCTCGCCCAATCAATATATGCTGCTCACCCCATCAATATATCCGTCAAACACAATCAATATATCCTTCGAACCATATGAATATATCCTTCTCACCCCATGAATATATCCTTCAAACTCCATCAATATATCCTTCTCACCCCATCAAAAGATCCTTCTCAGCCCATCAATATATCCTTCTCACCCCATCAATATATCCTTCTCACCCCATCAATATATCCTTCTCGCCCAATCAATAAATGCTTCTCACCCCATCAATATATCCTTCAAACACAATCAATATATCCTTCTAACCCCATCAATGTATAGTTCTAACCCCATCAATGTATCCTTCTCACCCCATGAATATATCCTTCTCATCCCATCAATAGACATAGAAACATAGAAACATAGAAAATAGGTGCAGGAGCAGGCCATTCAGCCCTTCTAGCCTGCACCGCCATTCAATGAGTTCATGGCTGAACATGAAACTTCAGTACATGTCTTTCTCACCCCATCAATACATCCTTCTAAGCCCATCAATATATCCTTCTCACCCCATCAATCTATCCTTCTCACCCCGTCAATATATCCTTCTCAACCCATCAATATATCCTTCTCGCCCAATCAATATATGCTTCTCACCCCATCAATATATCCTTCAAACACAATCAATGTATCCTTCTAACCCCATCAATGTATAGTTCTAACCCCATCAATGTATCCTTCTAACCCCATCAATGTATCCTTCTAACCCCATGAATGTATCCTTCTCACCCCATCAATATATCGTTGTCACCCCATCAATATATCCTTCTCACCCCATCAATTTCTCCTTCTCACCCCATCAATATTTCGCTCTAAACCCATCAATACATCCTTCTAAACCATTAATATATCCTTCTCACCCCATCAATATATCCTTCTCACCCCATCAATATATCCTTCTCACCCCATCAATATATTCTTCCCACCCCATCAATATATCCTTCACACCCAATCAATATATCCTTCTCACCACATCAATATATCCTTCTCACTCAATCAATAGATCCTTCCAACCCAATCAATACATTCTTCTCACCCAATCATTATATCCTTCTCACCCAATCAATATATCTTTCTCACCCAATCAATATATCCTTCTAAACCCAACATTATATCTTTCTCACCCCATTAATATATCCTTCTCACCCATTAATATATTCTTCTAAGCCCATCAATATATCCTTCTCACCCCAATCAACATATCCTTCCAACCCAATCAATACATCCTCCTCACCCAATCAATATATTCTTCTCACCCAATCAATATATCCTTCTCACCCCATCAATATATCCTTCTCACCCCATCAATATATCCTTCTCACCCCATCAATATATCCTTCTCACCCCATCAATATATCCTTCTCACCCCATCAATATATCCTTCTCACCCCATCAATATATCCTTCTCACCTCATCAATGTATCCTTCTCACCAAATCAATGTATCCCTCTAAACCCATCAATATATCCTTCTCACACCATCAATATATCCTTCTCACCCCATCAATATATCCTTCTCACCCCATCAATTTTTCCCTCTAAACCCATCAATACATCCTTCTAGAACCATTAATATATCCTTCGCACCCGATCAATATATCCTTCTCACCCCATCAATATATCCTTCTCACCCCATCAATATATCCTTCTCACCAAATCAATATATCCTTCCCACCAAATCAATATATCCTTCTCAGCCAATCACTATATCCTTCTCACCCAATCAATATATCCTTCTCGCCCAATCAATAAATGCTTCTCACCCCATCAATATATCCTTCTCACCAAATCAATATATCCTTCTCAGCCAATCACTATATCCTTCTCACCCAATCAATATATCCTTCTCGCCCAATCAATAAATGCTTCTCACCCCATCAATATATCCTTCTCACCCCATCAATATATCCTTCTCACCCCATCAATATATCCTTCTCACCCCATCAATATATCGTTCTGACCCCATCAATATATCCTTCTCACCCCATCAATATATCTTTCTCACCCCATCAATATATCCTTCTCACCCCATCAATGTATCCTTCTCACCCCATCAATGCATGCTTCTCACCCCATCAATGCATGCTTCTCACCCCATCAATGTATCCTTCTCACCCCATCAATATATCCTTCTCACCACATCAATATATCCTTCTCACCCCATCAATATATCCTTCTCACCCTATCAATATATCTTTCTCATCCCATCAATATATTCTTCTCACCCCATCAATATATCCTTCTCACCCCATCAATGTATCCTTCTCACCCCATCAATGCATGCTTCTCACCCCATCAATGTATCCTTCTCACCCCATCAATATATCCTTCTCACCCCATCAATATATCCTTCTCACCCCATCAATATATCCTTCTCATCCCATCAATGTATCCAACTCACCCCATCAATATATCCTTCTCACCCCATCAATATATCCTTCTCACCCCATCAATATATCCTTCAAACTCCATCAATATATCCTTCTCACCCCATCAATAGATCCTTCTCAGCCCATCAATATATCCTTCTCACCCCATCAATATATCCTTCTCACCCCATCACTATATCCTTCTCACCCCATCAATATATCCTTCTCACCCCATCAATATATCCTTCTCACCCCATCAATATATCCTTCTCACCCCATCAATAAATGCTTCTCACCCCATCAATATATCCTTCAAACACAATCAATGTATCCTTCTAACCCCATCAATGTATAGTTCTAACCCCATCAATGTATCCTTCTAACCCCATCAATATATCCTTCTAACCCCATGAATATATCCTTCACAACCCATCAATATATCCTTCTCACCCCATCAATATATCCTTCTCCCCCCATCAATATATCCTTCTCACCCTATCAATATATCCTTCTCACCCCATCAATATATCGTTCTGACCCCATCAATATATCCTTCTCACCCCATCAATATATCCTTCTCACCCCATCAATATATCTTTCTCACCCCATCAATATATCCTTCTCAGCCCTTCAATATATCCTTCTCACCCCATCAATGTATCCTTCTCACCCCATCAATATATCCCTCTAAACCCATCAATATATCCTTCTCACTCCATCAATATTTCCTTCTCACCAAATGAATATATCCTTTGCAGCCAATCACTATATCCTTTGCAGCCAATCACTATATCCTTCTCACCCAATCAATATATCCTTCTCGCGCAATCAATAAATGCTTCTCACCCCATCAATATATCCTTCAAACACAATCAAAGTATCCTTCTAACCTCATCAATGGAAAGTTCTCACCCCAACAATGTATCATTCTAACCCCATCAATATATCCTTCTAACCCCATGAATATGTCCTTCTCACCCCATCTATTTATCGTGCTCACCCCATCAATATATCCTTCTCACCCCACCAATATATCCTTCTCACCCCATCAATATATTCTTCTCACCCCATCAATATATCTTTCTCACCCTATCAATATATCCTTCTCACCCCATCAATATATCCATCTCACCCCATCAATATATCCTTCTCACCCCATCAATGTATCCTTCTCACCCCATCAATATATCCTTCTCACCCCATCAATATATCCTTCTCACCCCATCAATATATCCCTCTAAACCCATCAATACATCCTTCTAAACCATTAATATATCCTTCGCACCCGATCAATATATCCTTCTCACCCCATCAATATATCCTTCTCACTTCATCAATATATCCTTCTCACCCCATCAATATATTCTTCTCACCAAATCAATATATCTTTCTCAGCCAATCACTAGATCCTTCTCACCCAATCAATATATCCTTCTCACCCCATCAATATATCCTTCTCCCCCCATCAATATATCCTTCTCTCCCAATTAATATATCCTTCTCACCCCATCAATATATCCTTCCCACCCCATCAATATATCCTTCTCACCCCAGCAATATATCCTTCCAACCCAATCAATGTATCCTTCTCACCCAATCAATGCATCCTTCTCACCAAATCACTATATCCTTCACACCCAATCAATATATCCTTCTCACCACATCAATATATCCTTCTCACTCATTCAATACATCCTTCCACCCCAATCAATACATTCTTCTCACCCAATCATTATATCTTTCTCACCCAATCAATATATCCTTCTCACCCAATCAATATATCCTTCTAAACCCAACAATATATCTTTCTAACCCCATCAATATATCCTTATCACCCAATTAATATATTCTTCTAAGCCCATCAATATATCCTTCTCACCCCAATCAATACATCCTTCCAACCAAATCAATACATCCTTCTCACCCAATCCATATATTCTTCTCACCCAATCAATATATCCTTCAAACCACATCAATATATCCTTCTCACCCCATCAATATATCTTTCTCACCCCATCAATACATCCTTATAAATCCATCAATATATCCTTCTCACCCCATCAATATATCCTTCTCATCCCATCACTAAATCCTTCTCGCCCAATCAATATAAGATTCTCACCACATCAATATATCCTTCTCACCCCATCAATATATACTTCTCACCCCATCAATATATCCTTCTCAGCCCATCAATAAATGCTTCTCACCCCATCAATATATCCTTCAAACACAATCAATGTATCCTTCTAACCCCATCAATGTATAGTTCTAACCCCATCAATGTATCCTTCTAACCCCATCAATATATCCTTCTCACCCCATCAATGTATCCTTCTCACCCCATCAATATATCCTTCTCACCCCATCAATATATCCTTCGCACCCCATCAATCTATCCTTCTCACACTATCAATATATCCATTTCAAACCATCGATATATCCTTCTCACACCATCAATATATTTTCTCACCCCATCAATATATCCTTCTCACCCCATCAATATATCCTTCTCACCCCATCAATATATCCTTCTCACCCCATCAATATATCCTTCTCACCCCATCAATATATCCTTCTCACCCCATCAATGTATCCTTCTCACCCCATCAATGCATGCTTCTCACCCCATCAATGTATCCTTCTCACCCCATCAATATATCCTTCTCACCCCATCAATATATCCTTCTCACCCCATCAATGTATCGTACTCACACCATCACTATATCCTTCTCACCCCATCAATATATCCTTCTCACCCCATCAGTACATCCTTCTCACCCAATCAATATATTCTTCTCACCCAATCAATATATCCTTCTAACCCCATCAATATATCATTCACACCCCATCAATATATCTTTCTCACCCCATGAATACATCCTTCTGAGCCCATCAATATATCCTTCTCATCCCATCAATAAATCCTTCTCGCCCAATCAATATATGCTTCTCACCCCATCAATATATCCGTCAAACACAATCAATGTATCCTTCTAACCCCATCAATGTATAGTTCTAACTCACATCAATGTATCCTTCTCACTCCATCAATATATCCTTCTAACCCCATGAATATATCCTTCTCACCCCATCAATATATCCTTCAAACTCCATCAATATATCCTTCTCACCCCATCAATAGATCCTTCTCAGCCCATCAATATATCCTTCTCACCCCATCAATATATCCTTCTCACCCCACCACTATATCCTTCTCACCCCATCAATATATCCTTCTCACCCCATCACTATATCCTTCTCACCCCATCAATATATCCTTCTCACCCCATCAATATATCCTTCTTACCCCATCAATATATCCTTCAAACACAATCAATGTATCCTTCTAACCCCATCAATGTATAGTTCTAACCCCATCAATGTATCCTTCTAACCCCATCAATATATCCTTCTAACCCCATGAATATATTCTTCTCACCCCATCAATATATCCTTCTCACCCCATCAATATATCCTTCTCACCCCATCAATATATCCTTCTCATCCAATCAATATATCCTTCTCACCCTATCAATATATCCTTCTCACCCCATCCATATATCGTTCTGACCCCATCAATATATCCTTCTGACCCCATCAATATATCTTTCTCACCCCATCAATATATCCTTCTCAGCCCATCAATATATCCTTCTCACCCCATCAATGTATCCTTCTCACCCCATCAATATATCCCTCTAAACCCATCAATATATCGTTCTCACCCCATCAATATATCCTTCTCACCCCATCAATATTTCTTTCTCACCCCATCAATATATCCTTCTCACCCCATCAATATATCCTTCTCACCCCACCAATATATCCTTCTCTCCAAATCAATATATCCTTCTCAGCCAATCAATATATCCTTCTCACCCAATCACTATATCCTTCTCACCCCATCAATATATCCTTCTCACCCCATCAATATATCCTTCTCACCCCATCAATATATCCTTCTCACCAAATCAATATATCCTTCTCACCCCATCAATATATCCTTCTCACCCCATCAATATATCCTTCTCACCCCATCAATATATCCTTCTCACCCCATCAATTTATCCTTCTCACCCCTTCAATGTATCCTACTCACCCCATCAATGTATCCTTCTCACCCCATCAATATATCCTTCTCACCCATCAATATATCCTTCTCACCCCATCAATATTTCGTTCTCACCCCATCAATATATCCTTCTCACCCCATCAATATATCCTTCTCACCCCATCAATATATCGTTCTCACCCCATCAACATATCCCTCTAAACACATCAATACATCCTTCAAAACCATTAATATATCCTTCGCACCCGATCAATATATCCTTCTCACCCCATCAATTTATCCTTCTCACCCCATCAATATATCCTTCTCACCAAATCAATATATCCTTCGCACCCGATCATTATATCCTCCACACCCCATCAATATATCCTTCTCACTTCATCAATATATCCTTCTCACCCCATCAATATATTCTTCTCACCAAATCAATATATCTTTCTCAGCCAATCACTAGATCCTTCTCACCCAATCAATATATCCTTCTCACCCCAATATATCCTTCTCACCCCATCAATATATCCTTCTCACCCCATCAATATATCCTTCTCACCCCATTAATATATCCTTCCCACCCCATCAATATATCCTTCTCACCCCAGCAATATATCCTTCCAACCCCATCAATGTATCCTTCTCACCCAATCAATACATCCTTCTCACCAAATCACTATATCCTTCACACCCAATCAATATATCCTTCTCACCACATCGATATATCCTTTTCACTCAATCAACAGATCCTTCCAACCCAATCAATACATTCTTCTCACCCAATCATTATATCCTTCTCACCCAATCAATATATCGTTCTCACCCAATCAATATATCCTTCTAAACCCAACAATATATCTTTCTAACCCCATCAATATATCCTTATCACCCCATTAATATATTCTTCTAAGCCCATCAATATATCCTTCTCACCCCAATCAATATATCCTTCCAACCAAATCAATACATCCTTCTCACCCCATCAATATATCCTTCTCGCCCAATCAATAAATGCTTCTCACCCCATCAATATATTCTTCTCACCCAATCAATATATCCTTCTCACCCCATCAATATATCCTTCTCACCCCATCAATATATCCTTCTCACCCCATCAATATATCCTTCTCACCCCATCAATATATCCTTCTCACCCCATCAATGTATCCTTCTCACCCCATCAATATATCCCTCTAAACCCATCAATATATCCTTCTCCCACCATCAATATATCCTTCTCACCCCATCAATATATCCTTCTCACCCCATCAATTTTTCCCTCTAAACCCATCAATACATCCTTCTAAACCATTAATATATCCTTCGCACCCGATCAATATATCCTTCTCACCCCATCAATATATCCTTCTCACCCCATCAATATATCCTTCTCACCAAATCAATATATCCTTCTCAGCCAATCACTATATCCTTCTCACCCAATCAATATATCCTTCTCGCCCAATCAATAAATGCTTCTCACCCCATCAATATATCCATCAAACACAATCGATGTATCCTTCTAACCTCATCAATGTATAGTTCTAACCCCATCAATGTATCCTTCTAACCCCATCAATATATCCTTCTAACCCCATGAATATATCTTTCTAACCCCATGAATATATCTTTCTCACCCCATCAATATATCCTTCTCACCCCATCAATATATCCTTCCCACCCCATCAATATATCCTTCTCACCCCATCAATATATCCTTCTCACCCCATCAATATATCCTTCCCACCCCATCAATATATCCTTCTCACCCCATCAATATATCCTTCTCACCCCATCAATATATCTTTCTCACCCCATCAATATATCCTTCTCACCCCATCAATATATCCTTCTCACCCCATCAATGCATGCTTCTCACCCCATCAATGTATCCTTCTCACCCCATCAATATATACTTCTCACCCCATCAATATATCCTTCTCACCCCATCAATATATCCTACTCACCCCATCAATATATCCTTCTCACCCCATCAATATATCCTTCTCACCCCATCAATATATCCTTCTCACCCCATCAATATATCTTTCTCACCCCATCAATATATCCTTCTCACCCCATCAATGTATCCTTCTCACCACATCCATGCATGCTTCTCACCCCATCAATGTATCCTTCTCACCCCATCAATATATCCTTCTCACCCCATCAATATATCCTTCTCACCCCATCAATGTATCCTACTCACCCCATCAATATATCCTTCTCACCCCATCAATATATCCTTCTCACCCCATCAATACATCCTTCTCACCCAATCAATATATTCTTCTCACCCAATCAATATATCCTTCTAACCCCATCAATATATCATTCTCACCCCATCAATATATCTTTCTCACCCCATCAATACATCCTTCTGAGCCCATCAATATATCCTTCTCATCCCATCAATAAATCCTTCTCGCCCAATCAATATATGCTTCTCACCCCATCAATATATCCGTCAAACACAATCAATGTATCCTTCTAACCCCATCAATGTACAGTTCTAACCCACATCAATGTATCCTTCTCACCCCATCAATATATCCTTCTAACCCCATGAATATATCCTTCTCACCCCATCAATATATACTTCAAACTCCATCAATATATCCTTCTCACCCCATCAATAGATTCTTCTCAGCCCATCAATATATCCTTCTCACCCCATCAATATATCCTTCTCACCCCATCACTATATCCTTCTCACCACATCAATATATCCTTCTCACCCCATCAATATATCCTTCTCACCCCATCAATATATCCTTCTCACCCCATCAATATATACTTCTCACCCCATCAATATATCCTTCTCACCCCATCAATATATCCTTCTCACCCCATCAATATATCCTTCTCACCGCAATATATCCTTCAAACACAATCAATGTATCCTTCTAACCCCATCAATGTATAGTTCTAACCCCATCAATGTATCCTTCTAACCCCATCAATGTATCCTTCTCACCCCATCAATATATCCTTCTCACCCCATCAATATATCCTTCTCACCCCATCAATATATCCTTCTCACTCCATCAATATTTCCTTCTCACCAAATGAATATATCCTTTGCAGCCAATCACTATATCCTTTGCAGCCAATCACTATATCCTTCTCACCCAATCAATATATCCTTCTCGCCCAATCAATAAATGCTTCTCACCCCATCAATATATCCTTCAAACATAATCAATGTATCCTTCTAACCCCATCAATGTACAGTTCTAACCCCATCAATGTATCCTTCTAACCCCATCAATATATCCTTCTAACCCCATCAATATATCCTTCTCACCCCATCAATATATCCTTCTCACCCCATCAATATATCCTTCTCACCCCATCAATATATACTTCTCACCCCATCAATATATCCTTCTCACCCCATCAATATATCTTTCTCACCCCATCAATATATCCTTCTCACCCCATCAATGTATCCTTCTCACCCCATCAATGTATCCTTCTCACCCCATCAATGCATGCTTCTCACCCCATCAATGTATCCTTCTCACCCCATCAATATATCCTTCTCACCCCATCAATATATCCTTCTCACCCCATCAATGTATCCTACTCAGCCCAGCAATATATCCTTCTCACCCCATCAATATATCCTTCTCACCCAACCAATATATCATTCTCACCCCATAAATATATCTTTCTCACCCCATCAATACATCCTTCTGAGCCCATCAATATATCCTTCTCATCCCATCAATAAATCCTTCTCGCCCAATCAATATATCCGTCAAACACAATCAATGTATCATTCTAACCCCATCAATGTATAGTTGTAACCCACATCAATTCATCCTTCTCACTCCATCAATATATCCTTCTAACCCCATGAATATATCCTTCTCACCCCATCAATATATCCTTCAAACTCCATCAATATATCCTTCTCACCGCATCAATATATCCTTCTCACCCCATCAATATATCCTTCTCACCCCATCAAGATATCCTTCAAACACAATCAATGTATTCTTCTAACCCCATCAATGTATAGTTCTAACGCCATCAATGTATCCTTCTAACCCCATCAATATATCCTTCTAACCCCATGAATATATCCTTCACAACCCATCAATATATCCTTCTCACCCCATCAATATATCCTTCTCACCCCATCAATATATCCTTCTCACCCCATCAATATATCCTTCTCACCCCATCAATATATCCTTCTCACCCTATCAATATATCCTTCTCAGCCCATCAATATATCGTTCTGACCCCATCAACATATCCTTCTGACCCCATAAAAATATCTTTCTCACCCCATCAATATATCCTTCTCAGCCCTTCAATATATCCTTCTCACCCCAACAATGTATCCTTCTCACCCCATCAATGCATGCTTCTCACCCCATCAATGTATCCTTCTCACCCCATCAATATATCCTTCTCACCCCATCAATATATCCTTCTCACCCCATCAATGTATCCTACTCACCCCATCAATATATCCTTCTCACCCCATCAATATATCCTTCTCACCCCATCTGTACATCCTTCTCACCCAATCAATATATTCTTCTCACCCAATCAATATATCCTTCTAACCCCATCAATATATCATTCTCACCCCATCAATATATCTTTCTCACCCCATCAATACATCCTTCTGAGCCCATCAATATATCCTTCTCATCCCACAATAAATCCTTCTCGCCCAATCAATATATGCTTCTCACCCCATCAATATATCCGTCAAACACAATCAATGTATCCTTCTAACCCCATCAATGTATAGTTCTAACCCACATCAATGTATCCTTCTCACTCCATCAATATATCCTTCTAACCCCATGAATATATCCTTCTCACCCCATCAATATATCCTTCAAACTCCATCAATATATCCTTCTCACCCCATCAATAGATCCTTCTCAGCCCATCAATATATCCTTCTCACCCCATCAATATATCCTTCTCACCCCATCACTATATCCTTCTCACCCCATCAATATATCCTTCTCACCCCATCAATATATCCTTCTCACCCCATCAATATATCCTTCAAACACAATCAATGTATCCTTCTAACCCCATCACTGTATAGTTCTAACCCCATCAATGTATCCTTCTAACCCCATCAATATATCCTTCTAACCCCATGAATATATCCTTCACAACCCATCAATATATCCTTCTCGCCCCATCAATATATCCTTCTCACCCCATCAATATATCCTTCTCACCCCATCAATATATCCTTCTCACCCCATCAATATATCCTTCTCACCCTATCAATATATCCTTCTCACCCCATCAATATATCGTTCTGACCCCATCAATATATCCTTCTGACCCCATATAAATATCTTTCTCACCCCATCAATATATCCTTCTCAGCCCTTCAATATATCCTTCTCACCCCATCAATGTATCCTTCTCACCCCATCAATATTTCCTTCTCACCCCATCAATATATCCTTCTCACCCCATCAATATATCCTTTTCACCCCATCAATATTTCCTTCTCACCCCATCAATATATCTTTCTCACCCCATCAATATATCCTTCTCACCCCATCAATATATCGTTCTCACCCCATCAACATATCCCTCTAAACCCATCAATATATCCTTCAAAACCATTAATATATCCTTCGCACCCGATCAATATATCCTTCTCACCCCATCAATATATCCTTCTCACCCCATCAATATATCCTTCTCACCAAATCAATATATCCTTCTCACCAAATCAATATATCCTTCGCAGCCAATCACTATATCCTTCTCACCCAATCAATATATCCTTCTCGCGCAATCAATAAATGCTTCTCACCCCATCAATATATCCTTCAAACACAATCAAAGTATCCTTCTAACCTCATCAATGTATGGTTTTAACCCCATCAATGTATCATTCTAACCCCATCAATATATCCTTCTAACCCCATGAATATGTCCTTCTCACCCCATCAATATATCGTGCTCACCCCATCAATATATCCTTCTCACCCCATCAATATATCCTTCTCACCCCATCAATATATCCTTCTCACCCCATCAATATATCTTTCTCACCCCATCAATATATCCTTCTCACCCCATCAATATATCCTTCTCACCCCATCAATATATCCTTCTCACCCCATCAATATATCCTTCTCACCCCATCAATATATCCTTCTCACCCCATCAATATATCCCTCTAAACCCATCAATACATCCTTCTAAACCATTAATATATCCTTCGCACCCGATCAATATATCCTTCTCACCCCATCAATATATCCTTCTCACTTCATCAATATATCCTTCTCACCCCATCAATATATTCTTCTCACCAAATCAATATATCTTTCTCAGCCAATCACTAGATCCTTCTCACCCAATCAATATATCCTTCTCACCCCAATATATCCTTCTCACCCCATCAATATATCCTTCTCACCCCATCAATATATCCTTCTCACCCCATCAATATATCCTTCTCACCCCATGAATATATCCTTCCCAACCCATCAATATATCCTTCCAACCCCATCAATGAATCCTTCTAACCCAATCAATACATCGTTCTCACCAAATCACTATATCCTTCACACCCAATCAATATATCCTTCTCACCACATCAATATATCCTTCTCACTCAATCAATAGATCCTTCCAACCCAATCAATACATTCTTCTCACCAAATCATTATATCCTTCTCACCCAATCAATATATCCTTCTCACCCAATCTATATATCCTTCTAAACCCAACAATATATCTTTCTAATCCCATCAATATATCCTTATCACCCCATTAATATATTCTTCTAAGCCCATCAATATATCCTTCTCACCCCAATCAATATATCCTTCCAACCAAATCAATACATCCTTCTCACCCAATCAATATATTCTTCTCACCCAATCAATATATCCTTCAAACCCCATTAATATATCCTTCTCACCCCATCAATATATCTTTCTCACCCCATCAATACATCCTTATAAGTCCATCAATATATCCTTCTCACCCCATCAATATATCCTTCTCATCCCATCAATAAATCCTTCTCGCCCAATCAATATATGCTTCTCACCACATCAATATATCCTTCTCACCCCATCAATATATCCTTCTCACCCCATCAATATTTCCTTCTCACCCCATCAATATATCCTTCTCACCCCATCAATAAATGCTTCTCACCCCATCAATATATCCTTCAAACAAAATCAATGTATCCTTCTAACCCCATCAATGTATAGTTCTAAACCCATCAATGTATCCTTCTAACCCCATCAATGTATCCTTCTAACCCCATGAATATATCCTTCTCACCCCATCAATATATCTTTCTCACCCCATCAATATATCCTTCTCACCCCATCAATATATCCTTCTCACCCCATCAATATATCCTTCTCACCCTATCAATATATCGTTCTCACCCCATCAATATATCCTTCTCACCCCATCAATTTCTCTTTCTCATCCCATCAATATATCCTTCTCACCCCATCAATATATCCTTCTCACCCCATCAATATATCTTTCTCACCCCATCAATACATCCTTCTAAGCCCATCAATATATCCTTCTCACCCCATCAATATATCCTTCTCATCCCATCAATAAATCCTTCTCGCCCAATCAATATATGCTTCTCACCACATCAATATTTCCTTCAAACACAATCAATGTATCCTTCGAACCCCATCAATGTATAGTTCTAACCCCATCAATGTATCCATCCAACCCCATCAATATATCGTTCTAACCCCATGAATATATCCTTCTCACCCCATCAATATATCCTTCAAACTCCATCAATATATCCTTCTCACCCCATCAATAGATCCTTCTCAGCCCATCAATATGTCCTTCTCACCCCATCAATATATCCTTCTCACCCCATCAATATATCATTCTCGCCCAATCAATAAATGCTTCTCACCCCATCAATATATCCTTCAAACACAATCAATGTATCCTTCTAACCCCATCAATGTATAGTTCTAACCCCATCAATGTATCCTTCTAACCCCATCAATATATCCTTCTAACCCCATGAATATATCCTTCACAACCCATCAATATATCCTTCTCACCCCATCAATATATCCTTCTCACCCAATCAATATATCCTTCTCACCCCATCAATATATCCTTCTCACCCCATCAATATATCCTTCTCACCCCATCAATATATCTTTCTCACCCCATCAATATATCCTTCACACCCCATCAATATATCCTTCTCACCCCATCAATGTATCCTTCTCACCCCATCAATGCATGCTTCTCACCCCATCAATGTATCCTTCTCACCCCATCAATATATCCTACTCACCCCATCAATATATCCTTCTCACCCCATCAATGTATCCTACTCACCCCATCAATATATCCTTCTCACCCCATCAATATATCCTTCTCACCCCATCAGTACATCCTTCTCACCCAATCAATATATTCTTCTCACCCAAACAATATATCCTTCTAACCCCATCAATATATCATTCTCACCCCATCAATATATCTTTCTCACCCCATCAATACATCCTTCTGAGCCCATCAATATATCCTTCTCATCCCATCAATAAATCCTTCTCGCCCAATCAATATATGCTTCTCACCCCATCAATATATCCGTCAAACACAATCAATGTATCCTTCTAACCCCATCAATGTATAGTTCTAACCCACATCAATGTATCCTTCTCACTCCATCAATATATCCTTCTAACACCATGAATATATCCTTCTCACCCCATCAATATATCCTTCAAACTCCATCAATATATCCTTCTCACCCCATCAATAGATCCTTTTCAGCCCATCAATATATCCTTCTCACCCCATCAATATATCCTTCTCACCCCATCACTATATCCTTCTCACCCCATCACTATATCCTTCTCACCCCATCAATATATCCTTCTCACCCCATCAATATATCCTTCTCACCCCATCAATATATCCTTCTCATCACATCAATATATCCTTCTCACCACATCAATATATCCTTCTCACCCCATCAATATATCCTTCTCACCCCATCAATATATCCTTTTCACCCCATCAATATATCCTTCTCACCCCATCAATAAATGCTTCTCACCCCATCAATATATCCTTCAAACACAATCAATGTATCCTTCTAACCCCATCAATGTATAGTTCTAACCCCATCAATGTATCCTTCTAACCCCATGAATATATCCTTCTAACCCCATGAATATATCCTTCTCACCCCATCAATATATCTTTCTCACCCCATCAATATATCCTTCTCACCCCATCAATATATCCTTCTCACCCCATCAATATATCCTTCTCACCCTATCAATATATCGTTCTCACCCGATCAATATATCCTTCTCACCCCATCAATTTCTCTTTCTCATCCCATCAATATATCCTTCTCACCCCATCAATATATCCTTCTCACCCCATCAATATATCCTTCTCATCCCATCAATAAATCCTTCTCGCCCAATCAATATATGCTTCTCACCACATCAATATTTCCTTCAAACACAATCAATGTATCCTTCTAACCCCATCAATGTATAGTTCTAACCCCATCAATGTATCCATCCAACCCCATCAATATATCCTTCTCACCCCATCAATATATCCTTCTCACCCCATCAAAATATCCTTCTCACCCCATCAATATATCCTTCTCACCCCATCAAAATATCCTTCTCGCCCAATCAATAAATGCTTCTCACCCCATCAATATATCTTTCAAACACAATCAATGTATCCTTCTAACCCCAGCAATGTATAGTTCTAACCCCATCAATGTATCCTTCTAACCCCATCAATATATCCTTCTAACCCCATGAATATATCCTTCTCACTCCATCAATATATCTTTCTCACCCCATCAATATATGCTTCTCACCCCATCAATATATTCTTCTAAGCCCATCAATATATCCTTCTCACCCCAATCAATATATCCTTCCAACCAAATCAATACATCCTTCTCACCCAATCAATATATTCTTCTCACCCAATCAATATATCCTTCAAACCCCATTAATATATCCTTCTCACCCCATCAATATATCTTTCTCACCCCATCAATACATCCTTATAAGTCCATCAATATATCCTTCTCACCCCATCAATATATCCTTCTCATCCCATCAATAAATCCTTCTCGCCCAATCAATATATGCTTCTCACCACATCAATATATCCTTCTCACCCCATCAATATATCCTTCTCACCCCATCAATATTTCCTTCTCACCCCATCAATATATCCTTCTCACCCCATCAATAAATGCTTCTCACCCCATCAATATATCCTTCAAACAAAATCAATGTATCCTTCTAACCCCATCAATGTATAGTTCTAAACCCATCAATGTATCCTTCTAACCCCATCAATGTATCCTTCTAACCCCATGAATATATCCTTCTCACCCCATCAATATATCTTTCTCACCCCATCAATATATCCTTCTCACCCCATCAATATATCCTTCTCACCCCATCAATATATCCTTCTCACCCTATCAATATATCGTTCTCACCCCATCAATATATCCTTCTCACCCCATCAATTTCTCTTTCTCATCCCATCAATATATCCTTCTCACCCCATCAATATATCCTTCTCACCCCATCAATATATCTTTCTCACCCCATCAATACATCCTTCTAAGCCCATCAATATATCCTTCTCACCCCATCAATATATCCTTCTCATCCCATCAATAAATCCTTCTCGCCCAATCAATATATGCTTCTCACCACATCAATATTTCCTTCAAACACAATCAATGTATCCTTCGAACCCCATCAATGTATAGTTCTAACCCCATCAATGTATCCATCCAACCCCATCAATATATCGTTCTAACCCCATGAATATATCCTTCTCACCCCATCAATATATCCTTCAAACTCCATCAATATATCCTTCTCACCCCATCAATAGATCCTTCTCAGCCCATCAATATGTCCTTCTCACCCCATCAATATATCCTTCTCACCCCATCAATATATCATTCTCGCCCAATCAATAAATGCTTCTCACCCCATCAATATATCCTTCAAACACAATCAATGTATCCTTCTAACCCCATCAATGTATAGTTCTAACCCCATCAATGTATCCTTCTAACCCCATCAATATATCCTTCTAACCCCATGAATATATCCTTCACAACCCATCAATATATCCTTCTCACCCCATCAATATATCCTTCTCACCCAATCAATATATCCTTCTCACCCCATCAATATATCCTTCTCACCCCATCAATATATCCTTCTCACCCCATCAATATATCTTTCTCACCCCATCAATATATCCTTCACACCCCATCAATATATCCTTCTCACCCCATCAATGTATCCTTCTCACCCCATCAATGCATGCTTCTCACCCCATCAATGTATCCTTCTCACCCCATCAATATATCCTACTCACCCCATCAATATATCCTTCTCACCCCATCAATGTATCCTACTCACCCCATCAATATATCCTTCTCACCCCATCAATATATCCTTCTCACCCCATCAGTACATCCTTCTCACCCAATCAATATATTCTTCTCACCCAAACAATATATCCTTCTAACCCCATCAATATATCATTCTCACCCCATCAATATATCTTTCTCACCCCATCAATACATCCTTCTGAGCCCATCAATATATCCTTCTCATCCCATCAATAAATCCTTCTCGCCCAATCAATATATGCTTCTCACCCCATCAATATATCCGTCAAACACAATCAATGTATCCTTCTAACCCCATCAATGTATAGTTCTAACCCACATCAATGTATCCTTCTCACTCCATCAATATATCCTTCTAACACCATGAATATATCCTTCTCACCCCATCAATATATCCTTCAAACTCCATCAATATATCCTTCTCACCCCATCAATAGATCCTTTTCAGCCCATCAATATATCCTTCTCACCCCATCAATATATCCTTCTCACCCCATCACTATATCCTTCTCACCCCATCACTATATCCTTCTCACCCCATCAATATATCCTTCTCACCCCATCAATATATCCTTCTCACCCCATCAATATATCCTTCTCATCACATCAATATATCCTTCTCACCACATCAATATATCCTTCTCACCCCATCAATATATCCTTCTCACCCCATCAATATATCCTTTTCACCCCATCAATATATCCTTCTCACCCCATCAATAAATGCTTCTCACCCCATCAATATATCCTTCAAACACAATCAATGTATCCTTCTAACCCCATCAATGTATAGTTCTAACCCCATCAATGTATCCTTCTAACCCCATGAATATATCCTTCTAACCCCATGAATATATCCTTCTCACCCCATCAATATATCTTTCTCACCCCATCAATATATCCTTCTCACCCCATCAATATATCCTTCTCACCCCATCAATATATCCTTCTCACCCTATCAATATATCGTTCTCACCCGATCAATATATCCTTCTCACCCCATCAATTTCTCTTTCTCATCCCATCAATATATCCTTCTCACCCCATCAATATATCCTTCTCACCCCATCAATATATCCTTCTCATCCCATCAATAAATCCTTCTCGCCCAATCAATATATGCTTCTCACCACATCAATATTTCCTTCAAACACAATCAATGTATCCTTCTAACCCCATCAATGTATAGTTCTAACCCCATCAATGTATCCATCCAACCCCATCAATATATCCTTCTCACCCCATCAATATATCCTTCTCACCCCATCAAAATATCCTTCTCACCCCATCAATATATCCTTCTCACCCCATCAAAATATCCTTCTCGCCCAATCAATAAATGCTTCTCACCCCATCAATATATCTTTCAAACACAATCAATGTATCCTTCTAACCCCAGCAATGTATAGTTCTAACCCCATCAATGTATCCTTCTAACCCCATCAATATATCCTTCTAACCCCATGAATATATCCTTCTCACTCCATCAATATATCTTTCTCACCCCATCAATATATGCTTCTCACCCCATCAATATATCCTTCTCACCCCATCAATATATCCTTCTCACCCTATCAATATATCGTTCTCACCCCATCAATATATCCTTCTCACCCCATCAATATATCTTTCTCACCCCATCAATATATCCTTCTCATCCCATCAATATATCCTTCTCACCCCATCAATGTATACTTCTCACCCCATCAATATATCCCTCTAAACCCATCAATATATCCTACTCACCCCATCAATATATCCTTCTCACCCCATCAATATATCCTTCTCACCCCATCAATATATCCTTCTCTCCAAATCAATATATCCTTCTCAGCCAATCAATATATCCTTCTCACCCAATCACTATATCCTTCTCACACCATCAATATATCCTTCTCACCCCATCAATATATCCTTCTCACCCCATCAATACATCCTTCTCACCCCATCAATATATCCTTCTCACCCCATCAATATATCCTTCTCTCCAAATCAATATATCCTTCTCAGCCAATCAATATATCCTTCTCACCCAATCACTATATTCTTCTCACCCCATCAATATATCCTTCTCACCCCATCAATATATCCTTCTCACCCCATCAATATATCCTTCTCTCCAAATCAATATATCCTTCTCTCCAAATCAATATATCCTTCTCAGCCAATTAATATATCCTTCTCACCCAATCACTATATCCTTCTCACCCCATCAATATGTCCTTCTCACCCCATCAATATATCCTTCTCGCCCAATCAATATATGCTTCTCACCCCATCAATATATCCTTCAAACACAATCAATGTATAGTTCTAACCCCATCAATGTATCCTTCTAACCCCATCAATGTATCCTTCTAACCCCACGAATGTATCCTTCTCACCCCATCAATATATCTTTCTCACCCCATCAATATATCCTTCTCACCCCATCAATATATCCTTCTCACCATATCAATATATCCTTCTCACCCCATCAATATATCCTTCTCACCCCATTAATATATCTTTCTCACACCAGCAATATATCCTTCTCACACCATCAATATATCCTTCTCACACCATCAATATATCCTTCTCACCCCATCAATATATCTTTCTCACCCCATCAATATATCCTTCTCACCCCATCAATATATCCTTCTCACCCCAACAATATATCCTTCTCACCCCAACAATATATCCTTCTCACCCCATCAAAATATCCTTCTCACCCCATCAAAATATCTTTCTCACCTCATCAATATATCCTTCTCACCCCACCAATATATCCTTCTCACCCCATCAATTTATCCTTCTCACCCCATCAATATATCCTTCTCACCCCATCAATATATCCTTCTCACCCCATCAATATATACCTCTAAACCCTTCAATATATCCCTCTAAACCCATCAATATATCCCTCTAAAGCCATCAATATATCCTTCTCACCCCATCAATATATCCTTCTCACCCCATCAATATATCCTTCTCACCCCATCAATATATCCTTCTCACCGCATGAATATATCCTTCTCACCAAATCAATATAAACTTCTCTCCCAATCAATATATCCGTCTCACCCCATCAAAATATCCTTCTCACCCCATCAATGTATCCTTCTCACCCCATCAATATATCCTTCTCACCCCATCAATATACCCTTCCTACCCCATCAATATATCCTTCTCACCCCAGCAATATATCCGTCTCACCCAATCAATATATCCTTCTCACCCCATCAATATATCCTTCTCACCCCATCAATATATCCTTCTCACCCCATCAATATATCCTTCTCACCACATCAATATATCCTTCTCACCCATCAATATATCCTTCTCACCCCATCAATATATCCTTCTCACCCCATTAATATATTCTTCGAAGCCCATCAATATATCCTTCTCATCCCATCAATATATCCTTCTCACCCCATCAATGTATACTTCTCACCCCATCAATATATCCCTCTAAACCCATCAATATATCCTACTCACCCCATCAATATATCCTTCTCACCCCATCAATATATCCTTCTCACCCCATCAATATATCCTTCTCTCCAAATCAATATATCCTTCTCAGCCAATCAATATATCCTTCTCACCCAATCACTATATCCTTCTCACACCATCAATATATCCTTCTCACCCCATCAATATATCCTTCTCACCCCATCAATACATCCTTCTCACCCCATCAATATATCCTTCTCACCCCATCAATATATCCTTCTCTCCAAATCAATATATCCTTCTCAGCCAATCAATATATCCTTCTCACCCAATCACTATATTCTTCTCACCCCATCAATATATCCTTCTCACCCCATCAATATATCCTTCTCACCCCATCAATATATCCTTCTCTCCAAATCAATATATCCTTCTCTCCAAATCAATATATCCTTCTCAGCCAATTAATATATCCTTCTCACCCAATCACTATATCCTTCTCACCCCATCAATATGTCCTTCTCACCCCATCAATATATCCTTCTCGCCCAATCAATATATGCTTCTCACCCCATCAATATATCCTTCAAACACAATCAATGTATAGTTCTAACCCCATCAATGTATCCTTCTAACCCCATCAATGTATCCTTCTAACCCCACGAATGTATCCTTCTCACCCCATCAATATATCTTTCTCACCCCATCAATATATCCTTCTCACCCCATCAATATATCCTTCTCACCATATCAATATATCCTTCTCACCCCATCAATATATCCTTCTCACCCCATTAATATATCTTTCTCACACCAGCAATATATCCTTCTCACACCATCAATATATCCTTCTCACACCATCAATATATCCTTCTCACCCCATCAATATATCTTTCTCACCCCATCAATATATCCTTCTCACCCCATCAATATATCCTTCTCACCCCAACAATATATCCTTCTCACCCCAACAATATATCCTTCTCACCCCATCAAAATATCCTTCTCACCCCATCAAAATATCTTTCTCACCTCATCAATATATCCTTCTCACCCCACCAATATATCCTTCTCACCCCATCAATTTATCCTTCTCACCCCATCAATATATCCTTCTCACCCCATCAATATATCCTTCTCACCCCATCAATATATACCTCTAAACCCTTCAATATATCCCTCTAAACCCATCAATATATCCCTCTAAAGCCATCAATATATCCTTCTCACCCCATCAATATATCCTTCTCACCCCATCAATATATCCTTCTCACCCCATCAATATATCCTTCTCACCGCATGAATATATCCTTCTCACCAAATCAATATAAACTTCTCTCCCAATCAATATATCCGTCTCACCCCATCAAAATATCCTTCTCACCCCATCAATGTATCCTTCTCACCCCATCAATATATCCTTCTCACCCCATCAATATACCCTTCCTACCCCATCAATATATCCTTCTCACCCCAGCAATATATCCGTCTCACCCAATCAATATATCCTTCTCACCCCATCAATATATCCTTCTCACCCCATCAATATATCCTTCTCACCCCATCAATATATCCTTCTCACCCATCAATATATCCTTCTCACCCCATCAATATATCCTTCTCACCCCATTAATATATTCTTCGAAGCCCATCAATATATCCTTCTCACCCAATCAATATATTCTTCAAACCCCATCAATATATCCTTCTCACCCCATCAATATATCCTTCTCACCCCATTAGTATATCCTTCTCACCCAATCACTATATCCTTCTCAGCCAATCACTGCATCCTTCTCACCCAATCAATATATCCTTCTCACCCCATCAATATATCCTTCTCACCCCATTAATATATCCTTCTCACCCAATCACTATATCCTTCTCACCCCATCAATATATCCTTCTCACCCCATCAATATATCCTTCTCATCCCATTAATATATCCTTCAAACACAATCAATGTATCGTTCTAACCCCATCAATGTATCCTTCTCACCCCATCAATGTCTCCTTCTAACCCCATGAATGTATCCTTCTCACCCCATCAATATATCTTTCTCACCCCATCAATATATCCTTCTCACCCCATCAATATATGCTTGTCACCCCATCAATATATCCTTCTCACCCCATCAATATATCCTTCGCACCCTATCAATATATCCTTCTCACACTATCAATATATCCATCTCACACCATCGATATATCCTTCTCACACCATCAATATATCTTTCTCACCCCTTCAATATATCCTTCTCACACCATCAATATATCCTTCTCACCCCAACAATATATCCTTCTCACCCCTTCAAAATATCCTTCTCACCCCATCAAAATATCTTTCTCACCTCATCAATATATCCTTCTCACCCTACCAATATATCCTTCTCACCCCAATATTACCTTCTCACCCCATCAATATATCCTTCTCACCCCATCAATATATCCTTCTCACCCCATCAATATATCCTTCTCACCCCATCAATATATCCTTCTCACCCCAGCATTATATCCTTCTCACCCAATCAATATATCCTTCTAACCACATCAATATATCCTTCTAACCTCATCAATATATCCTCCTCACCACATCAATATACCCCCCTCACCACATCAATATATCCTTCTCACCACATCAATATATCCTTCCCACCCCATCAATATATCTTCTCACCCAATCACTATATCCTTCACACCTAATCAATATATCCTTCTCACCACATCAATATATCCTTCTCACTCAATCAATAGATCCTTCCAACCCAATCAATACATCCGTCTCACCCAATCATTATATCCTTCTCACCCCATCAATATATCGTTGAAACCCCATCAATATATCTTTCTAAACCCATCAATATAAATTTCTAACCCCATCAATATATCCTTCTCACCACATTAATATATTCTTCAAGCCCATCAATATATCCTTCTCACCCAATCAATATATTGTTCTCACCCAATCAATATATCCTTCAAACCCCATCAATATATCCTTCTCACCCCATTAGTATATCATTCTCACCCCATCAATATATCCTTCTCACCCCATCAATGTATCCGACTCACCCCATCAATATATCCTTCTCACCCCATCAATATATCCTTCTCACCCCATCAATATATCCTTCTCACCCCATCAATATATCCTTCTCACCCCATCAAAATATCTTTCTCACCTCATCAATATATCCTTCTCACCCGATCAATATATCCTTCTCACCCCATCAATTTAACCTTCTCACCCCATCAATATATCCTTCTCACCCCATCAATATATCCTTCTCACCCCATCAATATATGCTGCTCACCCCATCAATATATCTTTCTCACCCCATCAATATATACCTCTAAACCCATCAATATATCCCTCTAAACCCATCATTATATCCCTCTAAACCCATAATATATCCTTCTCACCCCTTCAATATATCCTTCTCACCCCATCAATATATCCTTCTCACCATCTCAATATATCCTTCTCACCCCAATAATATATCCCACCCACCTCATCAATACATCCTTCTAACTTCATCCATATATCCTTCTCACCCAATCAATATATCCTTTTCACCCCATCAATATATCCTTCTCACCCAATCAATATATCCTCCTCACCACATCAATACATCCTCCTCACCCAATCAATATATCCTTCTCACCCAATCAATATATCCTTCCAACCATACCAATACATCCTTCTCAACCAGTGTATCCTTCTCACCCAATCACTATATCCTTCACACCTAATCAATATATCCTTCTCACCACATCAATATATCCTTCTCACTCAATCAATAGATGCTTCCAACCCAATCAATACATCCTTCTCACCCAATCATTACATCCTTCTCACCCCTTCAATATATCCTTCTCACCCCATCAATATATCCTTCTCACCCCGTCAAAATATCCTTCTCACCCCATCAATGTATCCTACTCACCCCATCAATATATCCTTCTCACCCCATCACTATATCCTTCTCACCCCATCAATATATCCTTCTCATCCCATCAATATATCCTTCTCACCCCATCAATATATCCTTCTCACCCCATCAATATATCCTTCTCACCCCATCAATATATCTTTCCCACCACATCAATATATCCTTCTCAGCCCATCAATGTATCCTTCTCACACCATCACTGTATCCTTCTCACCCCATCAATATACCCTTCTCAACCTATCAAGATATCCTTCTCGCCCAATCAATATATGCATCTCACCCCATCAATATATCCTTCAAACACAATCAATGTATCCTTTTAACCCCATCAATGTATAGTTCTAACCTCATCAATGTATCCTTCTAACCCCATCAATATATCCTTCTAACCCCATGAAAATATCCTTCTCACCCCATCAATATATCTTTCTCACCCCATCAATATATCCTTCTCACCCCATCAATATATCCTTCTCACCCCATCAATGTATCCTACTAACCCCATCAATTTATATCCTTCTCACCCAATCAATATATCCATCCAACCCAATCAAGATATCCTTCTAACCCAATAAATATATCCTTCTCACCCCATTAATATATATCCTTCTCACCCCATCCATATATCCTTCTCACCCCATCAATATATCCTTCTCACCCCATCAATATATCCTTCTCACCCCATCAATATATCCTTCTCACCCCATCAATATATCCTTCTCACCCCATCAATATATCCTTCTCACCCCATCAATATATCCTTCTCACCCCATCAATATATCCTTCTCACCCCATCAATATATCCTTCTCGCCCAATCAATATATGCTTCTCACCGCAATATATCCTTCAAACACAATCAATGTATCCTTCTAACCCCATCAATGTATAGTTCTAACGCCATCGATGTATCCTTCTAACCCCATCAATATATCCTTCTAACCCCATCCATATATCCTTCTCACCCCATCAATATATCCTTCTCACCCCATCAATATATCCTTCTCACCCCATCAATATATCCTTCTCACCCCATCAATATATCCTTCTCACCCCATCAATATATCCTTCTCACCCCATCAATATATCCTTCTCGCCCAATCAATATATGCTTCTCACCGCAATATATCCTTCAAACACAATCAATGTATCCTTCTAACCCCATCAATGTATAGTTCTAACGCCATCGATGTATCCTTCTAACCCCATCAATATATCTTTCTCACCTCATCAATATATCCTTCTCACCCCATCAATGTATCCTACTAACCCCATCAATTTATATCCTTCTCACCCCATCAATGTATCCTACTAACCCCATCAATTTATATCCTTCTCACCCAATCAATGTATCCTTCTCACCCCATCAATATATCCTTCTCACCCCATCAATGTATCCTTCTCACCCCATCAATATATCCTTCTCACCCCATCAATATATCCTTCTCAACCCATCAATATATCTTTCTCGCCCAATCAATATATGCTTCTCACCCCATCAATATATCCTTCAAACACAATCAATGTATCCTTTTAATCCCATCAATGTATAGTTCTAACCCCATCAATGTATCCTTCTAACCCCATCAATATATCCTTCTAACCCCATGAAAATATCCTTCTCACCCCATCAATATATCTTTCTTACCCCATCAATATATCCTTCTCACCCCATCAATATATCCTTCTCACCCCATCAATGTATCCTACTAACCCCATCAATTTATATCCTTCTCAGCTAATCAATGTATCCTTCTCACCCCATCAATATATCCATCCAACCCAATCAAGATATCCTTCGAACCCAATAAATATATCCTACTCACCCCATCAATATATCCTTCTAAATCCATCAATATATCCTTCTTACCCCATCAATATATCCTTCTCACCCCATCAATATATCCTTCTCACCCCATCAATATATCCTTCTCACCCCATCAATATATCCTTCTCACCCCATCAATATATCCTTCTCACCCCATCAATATATCCTTCTCACCCCATCAATATATCCTTCTCACCCCATCAATAGATCCTTCTCACCCCATCAATATATCCTTCTCACCCCATCAATATATCCTTCTCACCCCATCAATATATCCTTCTCACCCCATCAATATATCCTTCTCACCGCAATATATCCTTCAAACACAATCAATGTATCCTTCTAACCCCATCAATGTATAGTTCTAACCCCATCAATGTATCCTTCTAACCCCATCAATGTATCCTTCTCACCCCATCAATATATCCTTCTCACCCCATCAATATATCCTTCTCACCCCATCAGTATATCCTTCTCACCCCATCAATATATCCTTCTCACCCCATCAATATATCCTTCTCACCCCATCAATATATCTTTCTCACCCCATCGATGTGTCCTTCTCACCCCATCAATGTATCCTTCTCACCTCATCAATACATCCTTCTCACCCCATCAATATATCCTTCTCACTCCATCAATGTATCCTTCTCACCCCATCAATATATCCTTCTCACCCCATCAATGTATCCTTCTCACCCCATCAATATATCGCTCAAAACCCATCAATATATCCTTCTCACCCCATCAATATATCCTTCTCAACCCATCAATATATCCTTCTCACCCCATCAATATATCCTTCTCTCCAAATCAATATCTCCTTCTCAACCAATCAATATATCCTTCTCACCCAATCAATATATCCTTCTCTCCCAATCAATAATCCTTCTCACCCAATCAATATATCCTTCTCAGCCAATCACTGTTTCCTTCTTACCCAATCAATATATCCTTCTCGCCCATCAATATATCCTTCTCGCCCATCAATATATCCTTCTCACCCCATCAATATATCCTTCCCACCCCATCAATATATCCTTCTCACCCCAGCAATATATAATTCTCACCCCATCAATATATCCATCCAACCCAATCAAGATATCCTACTCACCCCATCAATATATCCTTCTAAATCCATCAATATATCCTTCTAACCCCATCAATATATCCTTCTCACCCCATCAATATATCCTTCTCACCCCATCCATATATCCTTCTCACCCCATCAATATATCCTTCTCACCCCATGAATATATCCTTCTCACCCCATGAATATATCCTTCTCACCCCATCAATATATCGTTCTCACCCCATCAATATATCCTTCTATCTCCACATATATATATATACTTCTCACCCCATCAATATATGCCTCTCATCCCATCAATATATCCTTCTCACCCCATCAATATATCCTTCTCACCCCATCACTGTATCCTTCTCATCCCATCAATATATCCTGCTTACCCAATCAATATATCCTTCGAGCCCAATCAATATATCCTTCCAACCCCATCAATATATCTTTCTCACCCCATCAATATATCCTTCTCACCCCATCAATATATCCTTCGAACCCCATCAATATATTCTTCTAACCCCATCAATATATCATGCTCACCCCATCAATATATCCTTCTCACCCCATCAATATATCCTTCTCACCCCATCAATATATCCTTCTCACCCCATCAATAGATCCTTCTCACCCCATCAATACATCCTTCTCACCCCATCAATACATCCTTCTAACCCCATCAATATTTCCTTCTAACCTCATCAATCTAACCTTCTCACACATCAATATATTCTTCTCACCCCATCAATATATCCTTCTCACCCCATCAATATATCCTTCTCACCCCATTAATATATCCATCTCACCCCATCAATATATCCTTCTCACCGCATCAATTTTTCCTTCTCACCCCATCAATATATCCTTCACACCCCATCAATATATCCTTCTCACCCCATCAATATATTCTTCTCACCCCATCAATATAGCCTACTCACCCCATCAATATATCCTTCTAAACCTATCAATATTTCCTTCTAACCTCATCAACCTAACCTTCTCACACATCAATATATTCTTCTAACCCCATCAATATATCCTTCTCACCCCATCAATATATCCTTCTCACCCCGTCAATATATCATTCTCACCCCATCAAAATATCTTTCTCACCCCATCAATATATCCTTCTCACCCCATCAATATATCCTTCTCACCCCATCAATATATACTTCTCACCCAATCACTATATCCTTCTCACCCAATCAATATATCCTTCTAAACCTATCAATATTTCCTTCTAACCTCATCAACCTAACCTTCTCACACATCAATATATTCTTCTAACCCCATCAATATATCCTTCCAACCTCATCAATATATCCTTCTCAACCAATCAATATATCCTTCTCACCCAATCACTATATCCTTCACACCTAATCAATATATCCTTCTCACCCCATCAATATATCCTTCTCACCCCATCAATGTATCCTACTCACCCCATCAATATATCCTTCTCACCCCATCACTATATCCTTCTCACCCCATCAATATATCCTTCTCATCCCATCAATATATCCTTTTCACCCAATCAATATATCCTCCTCACCCAATCAATATATCCTTCTCACCCAATCAATATATCCTTCCAACCATACCAATACATCCTTCTCAACCAGCGTATCCTTCTCACCCAATCAATATATCCTTGAAGCCCCATCAATATATCGTTCAAACCCCATCAATATATCCTTCTAAACCCATCAATATATCTTTCTAACCCCATCAATATATCCTTCTCACCCCATCAATATATCCTTCTCACCCCATCAATATATCATTCTCACCCCATCAATATATCCTTCACACCCCATCAAAATATCCTTCTCACCGCATCAATATATCCTTCTCACCCCATCAATATATCCTTCTATCTCCATCAATGTATCCTTCTCACCCAATCAATATATGCCTCTCACCCCATCAATATATCCTTCTCACCCTATCAATATATCCTTCTCACCCCATCACTGTATCCTTCTCATCCCATCAATATATCCTGCTAACCCAATCTATATATCCTTCTAGCAAAATCAAAATATCCTTCCAACCCCATCAATAAATCCTTCTCTCCCCATCAATATATCCTTCTCACCCCATCAATATATCCTTCTAACCCCATCAATATATTCTTCTAACCCCATCAATATATCATGCTCATCCCATCAATATATCCTTCTCACCCCATCAATGTATCCTTCTCATCCCATCAATATATCCTGCTAACCCAATCAATATATCCTTCTAGCAAAATCAAAATATCCTTCCAACCCCATCAATAAATCCTTCTCTCCCCATCAATATATCCTTCTCACCCCATCAATATATCCTTCTAACCCCATCAATATATTCTTCTAACCCCATCAATATATCATGCTCATCCCATCAATATATCCTTCTCACCCCATCAATATATCCTTCTCACCCCATCAATATATCCTTCTCACCCCATCAATAGATCCTTCTCACCCCATCAATAGATCCTTCTAACCCCATCAATATTTCCTTCTAACCTCATCAATCTAACCTTCTCAAACATCAATATATTCTTCTCACCCCATCAATATATCCTTCTCACCCCATCAATATCTCCTTCTCACCCCATTAATATATCCATCTCACCCCATCAATATATCCTTCTCACCCCATCAATTTTTCCTTCTCACCCCATCAATATATCCTTCACACCCTATCAATATATCCTTCTCACCCCATCAATATATTCTTCTCACCCCGTCAATATAGCCTTCTCACCCCATCAATATATCCTTCTAAACCCATCAATATTTCCTTCCAACCTCATCAACCAAACCTTCTCAAACATCAATATATTCTTCTAACCCCATCAATATATCCTTCTCACCCCATCAATATATCCTTCTCACCCCGTCAATATATCATTCTCACCCCATCAAAATATCTTTCTCACCCCATCAATATATCCTTCTCACCCCATCAATATATCCTTCTCACCCAATCAATATATCCTTCTCACCCCATCAATATATCCTTCTCACCCAATCAATATATCCTCCTCACCACATCAATACATCCGTCTCACCACATCAATATATCCTTCTCACCCCAATATATCCTTCTCACCCCATCAATATATCCTTTTCACCCCATCAATATATCCTTCCCACCCCATCAATATATCCTTCCAACCTCATCAATATATCCTTCTCACCCAATCAATATATCCATCTCACCCAATCACTATATCCTTCACACCGAATCAATATATCCTTCTCACCACATCAATATATCCTTCTCACTCAATCAATAGATGCTTCCAACCCAATCAATACATCCTTCTCAACCAATCATTACATCCTTCTCACCCCATCAATATATCGTTCTCACCCCATCAATATATCCTTCTCACCCCATTAATATATCCTTCTCACCCTATCAATATATCCTTCTCACCCCATCAATATATCCTTCTCACCCCGTCAAAATATCCTTCACACCCCATCAATGTATCCTACTCACCCCATCAATATATCCTTCTCACCCCATCACTATATCCTTCTCACCCCATCAATATATCCTTCTCATCCCATCAATATATCCTTTTCACCCAATCAATATATCCTCCTCACCCAATCAATATATCCTTCTCATCACATCAATATATCCTTCTCACCCAATCAATATATCCTTGAAGCCCCATCAATATATCGTTCAAACCCCATCAATATATCCTTCTAAACCCATCAATACATGTTTCGAACCCCATCAATATATGCTTCTCACCCCATTAATATATTCTTCGAAGCCCATCAATATATCCTTCTCACCCAATCAATATATCCTTCTCACCCAATCAATATATCCTTCTCTCCCAATCAATAATCCTTCTCACCCAATCAATATATCCTTCTCAGCCAATCACTGTATCCTTCTCACCCAATCAATATATCCTTCTCACCCCATCAATATATCCTTCTCACCCCATCAATATATCCTTCTCACCCCATCAATATATCTTTCCCACCACATCAATATATCCTTCTCAACCAATCAAAATATCCTTCTCACCCAATCAATATATCCTTCTCTCCCAATCAATAATCCTTCTCACCCAATCAATATATTCTTCTCAGCCAATCACTGTATCCTTCTCACCCAATCAATATATCCTTCTCACCCCATCAATATATCCTTCTCACCCCATCAATATATCCTTCTCGCCCCATCAATATATCTTTCCCACCACATCAATATATCCTTCTCACCCAATCAATATATACTTTTCACCCAATCACGGTATCCTTCTCACGCAATCACTATATCCTCCTCACCCCATCACTATATCCTTCTCACCCCATCAATATATCCTTCTCAGCACATCAATATATCCTTCAAACTCCATCAATATATCCTTCTCACCCCATCAATACATCCTTCTAAGCCCATCAATATATCCTTCTCAACCCATCAATATATCTTTCTCGCCCAATCAATATATGCTTCTCACCCCATCAATATATCCTTCAAACACAATCAATGTATCCTTTTAACCCCATCAATGTATAGTTCTAACCCCATCAATGAATCCTTCTAACCCCATCAATATATCCTTCTAACCCCATGAAAATATCCTTCTCACCCCATCAATATATCTTTCTCACCCCATCAATATATCCTTCTCACCCCATCAATATATCCTTCTCACCCCATCAATGTATCCTACTAACCCCATCAATTTATATCCTTCTCACCCAATCAATGTATCCTTCTGACCCCATCAATATATCCATCCAACCTAATCAAGATATCCTTCTAACCCAATAAATATATCCTACTCACCCCATCAATATATCCTTCTTACCCCATCAATATATCCTTCTCACCCCATCAATATATCCTTCTCACCCCATCCATATATCCTTCTCACCCCATCAATATATCCTTCTCACCCCATCAATATATCCTTCTCACCCCATCAATATATCCTTCTCACCCCATCAATATATCCTTCTCACACCATCAATATATCCTTCTCACCCCATCAATATATCCTTCTCACCCCATCAATATATCCTTCTCACCCCATCAATATATCCTTCTCGCCCAATCAATATATGCTTCTCACCGCAATATATCCTTCAAACACAATCAATGTATCCTTCTAACCCCATCAATGTATAGTTCTAACCCCATCAATGTATCCTTCTAACCCCATCAATATATCCTTCTAACCCCATGAATATATCCTTCTCACCCCATCAATGTATCCTTCTCACCCCATCAATATATCCTTCTCACCCCATCAATATATCCTTCTCAACCCATCAATATATCTTTCTCGCCCAATCAATATATGCTTCTCACCCCATCAATATATCCTTCAAACACAATCAATGTATCCTTTTAACCCCATCAATGTATAGTTCTAACCCCATCAATGTATCCTTCTAACCCCATCAATATATCCTTCTAACCCCATGAAAATATCCTTCTCACCCCATCAATATATCTTTCTCACCCCATCAATATATCCTTCTCACCCCATCAATATATCCTTCTCACCCCATCAATGTATCCTACTAACCCCATCAATTTATATCCTTCTCAGCCAATCAATGTATCCTTCTCACCCCATCAATATATCCATCCAACCCAATCAAGATATCCTTCTAACCCAATAAATATATCCTACTCACCCCATCAATATATCCTTCTAAATCCGTCAATATATCCTTCTTACCCCATCAATATATCCTTCTCACCCCATCAATATATCCTTCTCACCCCAGCAATATATCCTTCTCACCCCATCAATATATCCTTCTCACCCCATGAATATATCCTTCTCACCCCATGAATATATCCTTCTCACCCCATCAATATATCCTTCTCACCCCATCAATATATCCTTCTCACCCCATCAATATATCGTTCTCACCCCATCAATATATCCTTCTATCCCCACATATATATTTACTTCTCACCCCATCAAAATATGCCTCTCATCCCATCAATATATCCTTCTCACCCCATCAATATATCCTTCTCACCCCATCACTGTATCCTTCTCATCCCATCAATATATCCTGCTTACCCAATCAATATATCCTTCTAGCCCAATCAATATATCCTTCCAACCCCATCAATATATCCTTCTCACCCCATCAATATATCCTTCTCACCCCATCAATATATCCTTCTAACCCCATCAATATATTCTTCTAACCCCATCAATATATCATGCTCACCCCATCAATATATCCTTCTCACCCCATCAATATATCCTTCTCACCCCATCAATATATTCTTCTCACCCCATCAATAGATCCTTCTCACCCCATCAATACATCCTTCTAACCCCATCAATATTTCCTTCTAACCTCATCAATCTAACCTTCTCACACATCAATATATTCTTCTCACCCCATCAATATATCCTTCTCACCCCATCAATATATCCTTCTCACCCCATTAATATATCCATCTCACCCTATCAATATATCCTTCTCACCACATCAATTTTTCCTTCTCACCCCATCAATATATCCTTCACACCCCATCAATATATCCTTCTCACCCCATCAATATATTCTTCTCACCCCATCAATATAGCCTTCTCACCCCATCAATATATCCTTCTAAACCTATCAATATTTCCTTCTAACCTCATCAACCTAACCTTCTCACACATCAATATATTCTTCTAACCCCATCAATATATCCTTCTCACCCCATCAATATATCCTTCTCACCCCGTCAATATATCATTCTCACCCCATCAAAATATCTTTCTCACCCCATCAATATATCCTTCTCACCCCATCAATATATCCTTCTCACCCCATCAATATATACTTCTCACCCAATCACTATATCCTTCTCACCCAATCAATATATCCTTCTAAACCTATCAATATTTCCTTCTAACCTCATCAACCTAACCTTCTCACACATCAATATATCCTTCTCACCCCATGAATATATCCTTCTCACCCCATCAATATATCCTTCTCACCCCGTCAATATATCATTCTCACCCCATCAATATATCCTTCTCACCCCATCAATTTTTCCTTCTCACCCCATCAACATATCCTTCACACCCCATCAATATATCCTTCTCACCCCATCAATATATTCTTCTCACCCCGTCAATATAGCCTTCTCACCCATCAATATATCCTTCTCACCCCTTCAATATATCCTTCTAAACCCATCAATATTTCCTTCTAACCTCATCAACCTAACCTTCTCACACATCAATATATTCTTCTAACCCCATCAATATATCCTTCTCACCCCATCAATATATCCATCTCACCCCATCAATATATCCTTCTTACCCCATCAATATATCCTTCTCACCCCGTCAATATACCTTTCTCACCCCATCAATATATCCTTCAAACACAATCAATGTATCCTGCTAACCCCAACAATGTATACTTCTAACCGCATCAATGTATCCTTCTAACCCCATCAATATATCCTTCTAACCCCATGAATAAATCCTTCTCACCCCATCAATATATCCTTCTCACCCCATCAATATATCCTTCTCACCCCATCAATATATCCCTCAAAACCCATCAATATATCCTTCTCACCCCATCAATATATCCTTCTCACCCCATCAATATATCCTTCTCTCCAAATCAATATATCCTTCTCAACCAATCAATATATCCTTCTCACCCAATCAATATATCCTTCTCTCCCCATCAATAATCCTTCTCACCCAATCAATATATCCTTCTCAGCCAATCAGTGTATCCTTCTCACCCAATCAATATATCCTTCTCACCCCATCAATATATCCTTCTCACCCCATCAATATATCCTTCAAACTCCATCAATATATCCTTCTCACCGCATCAATACATCCTTCCAAGCCCATCAATATATCCTTCTCACCCCATCAATATATCCTTCTAACCCCATCAATATATCTTTCTCACCCCATCAATATATCCTTCTCACCTCATCAAATATGTCCTTCTCACCCGAGCAATACATCTTTCTCACCCCATCAAAATATCCTTCTAACCCCATCAATATATCCTTCTAACCCCATCAATATATCATTCTCACCCCATCAATATATCATTCTCACCCCATCAGTATACCCTTCTCATCCCATCAATATATCCTTCTAAGCCCATCAATATATCCTTCTCACCCCATGAATATATCCTTCTCACCCCATCAATATATCCTCCTAACCCCATCAATATATCCTTCTCACCCCATCAATATATCCTTCTAACCCCATCAATATATCCTTCTAACACCATCAAATATATCCTTCTCACCCCATCAAATATATCCTTCTAACCCCATGAAATATATCCTTCTCACTCCATCAATATATCCTTCTAACCCCATCGATATATCCTTCTAATCCCATCGATATATCCTGCTCACCCCATCAATATATCGTTCTAACCCCATCAATGTATCCTTCTCACCCAATTAATATATCCTTCTAAACCAATCAATATATCCTTCTAACCCCATCGATATATCTTTCTCAACCAATTAATATATCCATCTCACCCCATCAATGTATCCTTCTCACCCAATTAATATATCTTTATAACCCCTTCAATATATCCTTCTAACCCCATCAATATATCCTTCTAACCTCATCAATATATCCTTCTAACCCATCAATATATCCTTCGCACCTAATCAATACATACTTTTCACCCAATCAATATATCCTTCTCACCCAATTAATATATCCTTTTAACCCCATCAATGTATACTTCTCACCCAATTGATATCTCCTTCGAACCCCATATATATATCCTTCTAACTCCATCAATACAGCCTGCTCAACCCATCAATATATCCTTCTCACTGCATCAATATATCCTTCTCACCCCATCAATATATCCTTCTCACCCCATCAATATATCCTTCTCACCCCATCAATATATCCTTCTCACCCCATCAATATATCCTTCTCAGCCAATCACTGTATCTTTCTCACCCAATCAATATATCCTTCTCACCCCATCAATATATCCTTCTCACCCCATCAATATATCCTTCTCACCCCATCAATATATCCATCCAACCCAATCAAGATATCCTTCTAACCCAATAAATATATCCTACTCACCCCATCAATATATTCTTCTAAATCCATCAATATATCCTTCTTACCCCATCAATATATCCTTCTCACCCCATCAATATATCCTTCTCACCCCATCCATATATCCCTCTCACCCCATCAATATATCCTTCTCACCCCATCAATATATCCTTCTCACCCCATCAAGATATCCTTCTCACCCCATCAATATATCCTTCTCACCCCATCAATATATCCTTCTCACCCCATCAATATATCCTTCTCACACCATCAATATATGCTTCTCACTGCAATATATCCGTCAAACACAATCAATGTATCCTTCTAACCCCATAAAAGTATAGTTCGAACCCCATCAATGTATCCTTCTAACCCCATCAATATATCCTTCTAACCCCATTAATATATCCTTCTCACCCCATCAATATATCTTTCTCACCCCATCAATATATCCTTCTCACCCCATCAATGTATCCTACTAACCCCATCAATTTATATCCTTCTCACCCAATCAATATATCCTTCTAACCCCATCAATATATCCTTCTCACCCCATCAATATATCCTTCTCACACCATCAATATATCCTTCTCACCCCATCAATATATCCTTCTCACCCCATCAATATATCCTTCTCACCCCATCAATATATCCTTCTCACCCCATCAAATATATCCTTCTCACCCCATCAATATATCCTTCAAACTCCATCAATATATCCTTCTCACCGCATCAATACATCCTTCCAAGCCCATCAATATATCCTTCTCACCCCATCAATATATCCTTCTAACCCCATCAATATATCTTTCTCACCCAATTAATATATCCTTCTCACCCCATCAATATATCCTTCTAACCCCATCAATATATCCTTCTAACCCCTTCAAATATATCCTTCTCACCCCATCAATATATCCTTCTCACCCCATCAAATATATCCTTCTCACCCCATCAATATATCCTTCTAACCCCATCGATATATCCTTCTAACCCCATCGATATATCCTTCTCACCCCATCAATATATCCCACTCACCCCATCAATATATCCTTCTCACCTCATCAAATATGTCCTTCTCACCCGAGCAATACATCTTTCTCACCCCATCAAAATATCCTTCTAACCCCATCAATATATCCTTCTAACCCCATCAATATATCATTCTCACCCCATCAGTATACTCTTCGCACCCCATCAATATACCCTTCTCATCCCATCAATATATCCTTCTAAGCCCATCAATATATCCTTCTCACCCCATGAATATATCCTTCTCACCCCATCAATATATCCTCCTAACCCCATCAATATATCCTTCTCACCCCATCAATATATCCTTCTAACCCCATCAATATATCCTTCTAACCCCATCAAATATATCCTTCTCACCCCATCAAATATATCCTTCTAACCCCATGAAATATATCCTTCTCACTCCATCAATATATCCTTCTAACCCCATCGATATATCCTTCTAACCCCATCGATATATCCTGCTCACCCCATCAATATATCCTGCTCACCCCATCAATATATCCTTCTAACCCCATCAATGTATCCTTCTCACCCAATTAATATATCCTTCTAAACCAATCAATATATCCTTCTAACCCCATCGATATATCTTTCTCAACCAATTAATATATCCATCTCACCCCATCAATGTATCCTTCTCACCCAATTAATATATCTTTATAAGCCCTTCAATATATTCTTCTAACCCCATCAATATATCCTTCTAACCTCATCAATATATCCTTCTAACCCCATCAATATATCCTTCGCACCTAATCAATACATACTTTTCACCCAATCAATATATCCTTCTCACCCAATTAATATATCCTTTTAACCCCATCAATGTATACTTCTCACCCAATTGATATCTCCTTCGAACCCCATATATATATCCTTCTAACTCCATCAATACAGCCTGCTCAACCCATCAATATATCCTTCTCACTGCATCAATATATCCTTCTCACCCCATCAATATATCCTTCTCACCCCATCAATATATCCTTCTCACACGATCAATATATCCTTCTCACCCCATCAATATATCCTTCTCACCAAATCAATATATCCTTCTCACCAAATCAATATATCCTTCTCACCAAATCAATATATCCTTCTCAGCCAATCACTGTATACTTCTCACCCAATCAATATATCCTTCTCACCCCATCAATATATCCTTCTCACCCCATCAATATATCCTTCTCACCCCATCAATATATCCATCCAACCCAATCAAGATATCCTTCTAACCCAATAAATATATCCTACTCACCCCATCAATATATTCTTCTAAATCCATCAATATATCCTTCTTACCCCATCAATATATCCTTCTCACCCCATCAATATATCCTTCTCACCCCATCCATATATCCTTCTCACCCCATCAATATATCCTTCTCACCCCATCAATATATCCTTCTCACCCCATCAATATATCCTTCTCACCCCATCAATATATCCTTCTCACCCCATCAATATATCCTTCTCACCCCATCAATATATCCTTCTCACCCCATCAATATATCCTTCTCACCCCATCAATATATCCTTCTCGCCCAATCAATATATGCTTCTCACCGCAATATATCCGTCAAACACAATCAATGTATCCTTCTAACCCCATCAAAGTATAGTTCTAACCCCATCAATGTATCCTTCTAACCCCATCAATATATCCTTCTAACCCCATTAATATATCCTTCTCACCCCATCAATATATCTTTCTCACCCCATCAATATATCCTTCTCACCCCATCAATGTATCCTACTAACCCCATCAATTTATATCCTTCTCACCCAATCAATATATACTTCTCACCCCATCAATATATCCTTCTCACCCCATCAATATATCCTTCTCACCCCATCAATATATCCTTCTCACCCCATCAATATATGCTTCTCACCGCAATATATCCTTCAAACACAATCAATGTATCCTTCTAACCCCATCAATGTATAGTTCTAACCCCATCAATGTATCCTTCTAACCCCATCAATGTATCCTTCTCACCCCATCAATATATCCTTCTCACCCCATCAATATATCCTTCTCACCCCATCAATATATCCTTCTCACCCCATCAATATATCCTTCTCACCCCATCAATATATCTTTCTCACCCCATCGATGTGTCCTTCTCACCCCATCAATGTATCCTTGTCACCTCATCAATACATCCTTCTCACCCCATCAATATATCCTTCTCACCCCATCAATGTATCCTTCTCACCCCATCAATATATCGCTCAAAACCCATCAATATATCCTTCTCACCCCTTCAATATATCCTTCTCAACCCATCAATATATCCTTCTCACCCCATCAATATATCCTTCTCTCCAAATCAATATATCCTTCTCAACCAATCAATATATCCTTCTCACCCAATCAATATATCCTTCTCTCCCAATCAATAATCCTTCTCACCCAATCAATATATCCTTCCCACCCCATCAATATATCCTTCTCACCCCAGCAATATATCCTTCTCACCCCAACAATATATCCTTCTCACCCCATCAATATATCCATCCAACCCAATCAAGATATCCTACTCACCCCATCCATATATCCTTCTAAATCCATCAATATATCCTTCTAACCCCATCAATATATCCTTCTCACACCATCAATATATCCTTCTCACCCCATCCATATATCCGTCTCACCCCATCAATATATCCTTCTCACCCCATGAATATATCCTTCTCACCCCATGAATATATCCTTCTCACCCCATCAATATATGCTTCTCACCCCATCAATATATCATTCTCACACCATCAATATATCCTTCTCACCCCATCAATATATCCTTCTCACCCCATCAATATATCGTTCTCACCCCATCAATATATCCTTCTATCTCCATATAAATATATACTTCTCACCCCATCAATATATGCCTCTCATCCCATCAATATATCCTGCTCACCCCATCAATATATCCTTCTCACCCCATCACTGTATCCTTCTCATCCCATCAATATATCCTGCTTACCCAATCAATATATCCTTCTAGCCCAATCAATATATCCTTCCAACCCCATCAATATATCCTTCTCACCCCATCAATATATCCTTCTCACCCCATCAATATATCCTTCTAACCCCATCAATATATTCTTCTAACCCCATCAATATATCATGCTCACCCCATCAATATATCCTTCTCACCCCATCAATATATCCTTCTCACCCCATCAATATATCCTTCTCACCCCATCAATAGATCCTTCTCACCCCATCAATACATCCTTCTAACCCCATCAATATTTCCTTCTAACCTCATCAATCTAACCTTCTCACACGTCAATATATTCTTCTCACCCCATCAATATATCCTTCTCACCCCATCAATATATCCTTCTCACCCCATTAATATATCCATCTCACCCCATCAATATATCCTTCTCACCCCATCAATTTTTCCTTCTCACCCCATCAATATATCCTTCACACCCCATCAATATATCCTTCTCACCCCTTCAATATATCCTTCTAAACCCATCAATATTTCCTTCTAACCTCATCAACCTAACCGTCTCACACATCAATATATTCTTCTAACCCCATCAATATATCCTTCTCACCCCATCAATATATCCTTCTCACCCCATCAATATATCCATCTCACCCCATCAATATATCCTTCTCACCCCATCAATATATCCTTCTCACCCCGTCAATATACCTTTCTCACCCCATCAATATATCCTTCAAACACAATCAATGTATCCTGCTAACCCCAACAATGTATACTTCTAACCGCATCAATGTATCCTTCTAACCCCATCAATATATCCTTCTAACCCCATGAATAAATCCTTCTCACCCCATCAATATATCCTTCTCACCCCATCAATATATCCTTCTCACCCCATCAATATATCCCTCAAAACCCATCAATCTATCCTTCTCACCCCATCAATATATCATTCTCACCCCATCAATATATCCTTCTCTCCAAATCAATATATCCATCTCAACCAATCAATATATCCTTCTCACCCAATCAATATATCCTTCTCTCCCAATCAATAATCCTTCTCACCCAATCAATATATCCTTCTCAGCCAATCACTGTATCCTTCTCACCCAATCAATATATCCTTCTCACCCCATCAATATATCCTTCTCACCGCATCAATATATCCTTCAAACTCCATCAATATATCCTTCTCACCGCATCAATACATCCTTCGAAGCCCATCAATATATGCTTCTCACCCCATCAATATATCCTTCTAACCCCATCAATATATCTTTCTCACCCAATTAATATATCCTTCTCACCCCATCAATATATCCTTCTAACCCCATCAATATATCCTTCTAACCCCTTCAAATATATCCTTCTCACCCCATCAATATATCCTTCTCACCCCATCAAATATATCCTTCTCACCCCATCAATATATCCTTCTAACCCCATCGATATATCCTTCTAACCCCATCGATATATCCTTCTCACCCCATCAATATATCCTACTCACCCCATCAATATATCCTTCTCACCTCATCAAATATGTCCTTCTCACCCGAGCAATACATCCTTCTCACCCCATCAAAATATCCTTCTAACCCCATCAATATATCCTTCTAACCCCATCAATATATCATTCTCACCCCATCAATATACTCTTCTCACCCCATCAATATACCCTTCTCATCCCATCAATATATCCTTCTAAGCCCATCAATATATCCTTCTCACCCCATGAATATATACTTCTCACCCCATCAATATATCCTCCTAACCCCATCAATATATCCTTCTCACCCCATTAATATATCCTTCTCACCCCATCAATATATCCTTCTAACCCCATCAAATATATCCTTCTCACCCCATCAAATATATCCTTCTAACCCCATGAAATATATCCTTCTCACTCCATCAATATATCCTTCTAACCCCATCGATGTATCCTTCTAACCCCATCGATATATCCTGCTCACCCCATCAATATATCCTTCTAACCCCATCAATGTATCCTTCTCACCCAATTAATATATCCTTCTAAACCAATCAATATATCCTTCTAACCCCATCGATATATCTTTCTCAACCAATTAATATATCCATCTCACCCCATCAATGTATCCTTCTCACCCAATTAATATATCTTTATAACCCCTTCAATATATTCTTCTAACCCCATCAATATATCCTTCTAACCTCATCAATATATCCTTCTAACCCCATCAATATATCCTTCTCACCTAATCAATACATACTTTTCACCCAATCAATATATCCTTCTCACCCAATTAATATATCCTTCTAACCCCATCAATGTATCCTTCGCACCCAATTGATATCTCCTTCGAACCCAATGAACCTATTTTTCTGACCCCATCAATGTATCAATCTCACCGAATCAATATATCCTTTTAACCCCATCAATGTATACTTCTCAGCCAATCAATATATCCTTCTAACCCCATATATATATCCTTCTAACTCCATCAATATAGCCTGCTCAACCCATCAATATATCCTTCTCACTGCATCAATATATCCTTCTCACCCCATCAATATATCCTTCTCACCCCATCAATATATCCTTCTCACCACATCAATATATCCTTCTCACCCCATCAATATATCCTTCTCATCCCATCAATATATCCTTCTCACTCCATCAATATATCCTTCTCACTCCATCAATATATCCTTCTCACTCCATCAATATATCCTTCTCACTCCATCAATATATCCTTCTCACTCCATCAATATACCCTTCGCACTCCATCAATATACCCTTCGCACTCCATCAATATACCCTTCGCACTCCATCAATATACCCTTCGCACTCCATCAATATACCCTTCGCACTCCATCAATATGCCCCTCGCACTCCATCAATATGCCCTTCGCACTCCTTCAATATACCCTTCGCACTCCATCAATATACCCTTCGCACTCCATCAATATACCCTTCGCACTCCATCAATATACCCTTCGCACTCCATCAATATACCCTTCGCACTCCATCAATATACCCTTCGCACTCCATCAATATACCCTTCGCACTCCATCAATATACCCTTCGCACTCCATCAATATACCCTTCTCACTCAATCAATAAATCCTTCTAATCCCATCAATATACACTTCTAACCCTATCAATATATCCTTCTAACCCAATCAATATATCCTTCTTCCCCCATCAATATATTCTTCTCACCCCATCAATATATCCTTCTCACCCCATCAATATATCCTTCTCACCCCATCAATATATCCTCCTAACCCCATCAATATATCCTTCTCACCCCATTAATATATCCTTCTAACCCCATCAATATATCCTTCTAACCCCATCAAATATATCCTTCTAACCCCATCGATGTATCCTTCTAACCCCATCGATATATCCTGCTCACCCCATCAATATATCCTTCTAACCCCATCAATGTATCCTTCTCACCCAATTAATATATCCTTCTAAACCAATCAATATATCCTTCTAACCCCATCGATATATCTTTCTCAACCAATTAATATATCCATCTCACCCCATCAATGTATCCTTCTCACCCAATTAATATATCTTTATAACACCTTCAATATATTCTTCTAACCCCATCAATATATCCTTCTAACCTCATCAATATATCCTTCTAACCCCATCAATATATCCTTCTCACCTAATCAATACATACTTTTCACCCAATCAATATATCCTTCTCACCCAATTAATATATCCTTCTAACCCCATCAATGTATCCTTCGCACCCAATTGATATCTCCTTCGAACCCAATGAACCTATTTTTCTGACCCCATCAATGTATCAATCTCACCGAATCAATATATCCTTTTAACCCCATCAATGTATACTTCTCAGCCAATCAATATATCCTTCTAACCCCATATATATATCCTTCTAACTCCATCAATATAGCCTGCTCAACCCATCAATATATCCTTCTCACTGCATCAATATATCCTTCTCACCCCATCAATATATCCTTCTCACCCCATCAATATATCCTTCTCACCCCATCAATATATCCTTCTCACCCCATCAATATATCCTTCTCACCCCATCAATATATCCTTCTCATCCCATCAATATATCCTTCTCACTCCATCAATATATCCTTCTCACTCCATCAATATATCCTTCTCACTCCATCAATATATCCTTCTCACTCCATCAATATATCCTTCTCACTCCATCAATATACCCTTCGCACTCCATCAATATACCCTTCGCACTCCATCAATATACCCTTCGCACTCCATCAATATACCCTTCGCACTCCATCAATATGCCCCTCGCACTCCATGAATATGCCCTTCGCACTCCTTCAATATACCCTTCGCACTCCATCAATATACCCTTCGCACTCCATCAATATACCCTTCGCACTCCATCAATATACCCTTCGCACTCCATCAATATACCCTTCGCACTCCATCAATATACCCTTCGCACTCCATCAATATACCCTTCGCACTCCATCAATATACCCTTCGCACTCCATCAATATACCCTTCGCACTCCATCAATATACCCTTCTCACTCAATCAATAAATCCTTCTAATCCCATCAATATACACTTCTAACCCTATCAATATATCCTTCTAACCCAATCAATATATCCTTCTTCCCCCATCAATATATTCTTCTCACCCCATCAATATATCCTTCGAACCCCATCAATATATTCCTTCGATCCCCATCAATATATCCTTCTAACCTCATCAACATATCTTTCTCACCCCATCAATATATCTTTCTCACCCCATCAATATATCCTTCTCACCCCATCAATATATCCTTCTCACCCCATCAATATATCCTTCAATAAATCCTTCTCACCCCATCAATATATCCTTCTCACCAAATCAATATATCCTTCTAACCCCATCAATATATCCTTCTCACCCCATCAATATATCCTTCTCACCCCATCAATATATCCTTCTCACCCCATCAATATATCCTTCTCACCCCATCAATATAGCCTTCTAACCCAATCGATCTATCCTCCTAACCCAATCAATATATCCTTCTCACCGCATCAATATATCCTTCGAACCCCATCAATATATACTTCAATAAATCCTTTTCACCCCATCAATATATCCTTCTCACCCCATCAATATATCCTTCTCACCCCATCAATATATCCTTCTAACCCAATCGATCGATCCTTCTAACCCAATCAATATATCCTTCTTCCCCCATCAATATATCCTTCTCACCCCATCAATATATCCTTCGAACCCCATCAAGATATTCTTTCGAACCCCATCAATATATCCTTCTAACCTCATCAACATATCCTTCTCACCCCATCAATATATCTTTCTCACCCCATCAATATATCCTTCTCACCCCATCAATATATCCTTCTCACCCCATCAATATATCCTTCAATAAATCCTTCTCACTCCATCAATATATCCTTCTCACCGAATCAATATATCCTTCTAACCCCATCAATATATCATTCTCACCCCATCAATATATCCTTCTAACCCAATTAATATATTCTTCTAACCACATCAATGTATCCTTCTCACCCCATCAATATATCCTTCTAACCCCATCAATATATCCTTCTCACCCCATCAATATATCCTTCTCACCCCATCAATATATCCTTCTCACCCCATCAATATATCCTTCTCACCCCATCAATATATCCTTCAATAAATCCTTCTCACCCCATCAATATATCCTTCTCACCAAATCAATATATCCTTCTAACCCCATCAATATATCCTTCTCACCCCATCAATATATCCTTCTCACCCCATCAATACATCCTTCTCACCCCATCAATATATCCTTCTCACCCCATCAATATACCCTTCTAACCCCATCAATATATCCTTCTAACCCAATTAATATATTCTTCTAACCCCATCAATGTATCCTTCTCACCCCATCAATATATCCTTCTCACTCCATCAAAATATCCTTCTCACTCCATCAATATATCCTTCTCACTCCATCAATATATCCTTCTCACACCATCAATATATCCTACTCACTCCATCAATATATTCTACTCACTCCATCAATATATTCTTCTCACTCCATCAATTTATCCTTCTCACTCCATCAATATACCCTTCTCACTACATCAATATGTTACCAACCCAATCAATATATCCTTCCCACCCCATCAAAATATCCTTCTCACCCAATCAATAAATCCTTCTAATCCCACAATGTACACATCAAACCCTATTAATATATCCTTCTTACCCAATCAATATATCCTTCTAACCCAATCGATCGATTCTTGTAACCCAATCAATATATCCTTCTGCCCCCATCAATATATCCTTCTCACCCCATCAATATATCCTTCGAACCCCATCAATATATTCCTTCGAACCCCTTCAATATATCCTTCTAACCTCATCAACATATCCTTCTCACCCCATCAATATATCTTTCTCACCCCATCAATATATCCTTCTCACCCCATCAATATATCCTTCGAATCCCATCAATATATCCTTCAATACATTCTTCTCACCCCATCAATATATCCATCTCACCGAATCAATATATCCTTCTAACCCCATGAATATATCCTTCTCACCCCATCAATATATCCTTCTAACCCCATCAATATATCCTTCTAACCCCTTCAAATATATCCTTCTCACCCCATCAATATATCCTTCTCACCCCATCAAATATATCTTTCTCACACCATCAATATATCCTTCTAACCCCATCGATATATCCTTCTAACCCCATCGATATATCCTTCTCACCCCATCAATATATCCTACTCACCCCATCAATATATCCTTCTCACCCCATCAAATATGTCCTTCTCACCCGAGCAATACATCCTTCTCACCCCATCAAAATATCACTCTAACCCCATCAATATATCCTTCTAACCCTATCAATATATCATTCTCACCCCATCAATATACTCTTCTCACCCCATCAATATACCCTTCTCATCCCATCAATATATCCTTCTAAGCCCATCAATATATCCTTCTCACCCCATGAATATATCCTTCTCACCCATTCAATATATCCTCCAAACCCCATCAATATATCCTTCTCACCCAATTAATATATCCTTCTAACCCCATCAATGTATCCTTCGCAACCAATTGATATCTCCTTCGAACCCAATGAACCTATTTTTCTGACCCCATCAATGTATCCTTCTCACCGAATCAATATATCCTTTTAACCCCATCAATGTATACTTCTCAGCCAATCAATATATCCTTCTAACCACATATATATATCCTTCTAACTCCATCAATATAGCCTGCTCAACCCATCAATATATCCTTCTCACTGCATCAATATATCCTTCTCACCCCATCAATATATCCTTCTCACCCCATAAATATATCCTTCTCACCCCATCAATATATCCTTCTCACCCCATCAATATATCCTTCTCATCCCATCAATATATCCTTCTCACTCCATCAAAATATCCTTCTCACTCCATCAATATATCCTTCTCACTCCATCAATATACCCTTCGCACTCCATCAATATACCCTTCGCACTCCATCAATATACCCTTCGCACTCCATCAATATACCCTTCGCACTCCATCAATATGCCCTTCGCACTCCATCAATATACCTTTCGCACTCCATCAATATACCCTTCGCAATCCATCAATATACTCTTCGCACTCCATCAATATGCCCTTCGCACTCCATCAATATACCCTTCGCACTCCATCAATATACCCTTCTCACTCAATCAATAAATCCTTCTAATCCCATCAACATACACTTCTAACCCTATCAATATATCCTTCTAACCCAATCAATATATCCTTCTTCCCCCATCAATATATTCTTCTCACCCCATCAATATATCCTTCGAACCCCATCAATATATTCCTTCGATCCCCATCAATATATCCTTCTAACCTCATCAACATATCCTTCTCACCCCATCAATATATCTTTCTCACCCCATCAATATATCCTTCTCACCCCATCAATATATCCTTCTCACCCCATCAATATATCCTTCTCACCAAATCAATATATCCTTCTAACCCCATCAATATATCCTTCTCACCCCATCAATATATCCTTCTCACCCCATCAATACATCCTTCTCACCCCATCAATATATCCTTCTCACCCCATCAATATAGCCTTCTAACCCAATCGATCTATCCTCCTAACCCAATCAATATATCCTTCTCACCGCATCAATATATCCTTCAAACCCCATCAATATATCCTTCAATAAATCCTTTTCACCCCATCAATATATCCTTCTCACCCCATCAATATATCCTTCTAACCCAATCGATCGATCCTTCTAACCCAATCAATATATCCTTCTTCCCCCATCAATATATACTTCTCACTTCATCAATATATCCTTCGAACCCCATCAATATATTCTTTCGAGCCCCATCAATATATCCTTCTAACCTCATCAACATATTCTTCTCACCCCATCAATATATCTTTCTCACCCCATCAATATATCCTTCTCACCCCATCAATTTATCCTTCTCACCCCATCAATATATCCTTCAATAAATCCTTCTCACTCCATCAATATATCCTTCTCACCGAATCAATATATCCTTCTCACCCCATCAATATATCCTTCTCACCCCATCAATATATCCTTCTCACCCCATCAATATATCTTTCCCACCACATCAATATATCCTTCTCAACCAATCAATATATCCTTCTCACCCAATCAATATATCCTTCTCTCCCAATCAATAATCCTTCTCACCCAATCAATATATCCTTCTCAGCCAATCACTGTATCCTTCTCACCCAATCAATATATCCTTCTCACCCCATCAATATATCCTTCTCACCCCATCAATATATCCTTCTCACCCCATCAATATATCTTTCCCACCACATCAATATATCCTTCTCACCCAATCAATATATACTTCTCACCCAATCACTGTATCCTTCTCACGCAATCACTATATCCTCCTCACCCCATCACTATATCCTTCTCACCCCATCAATATATCCTTCTCAGCCCATCAATATAATCTTCAAACTCCATCAATATATCCTTCTCACCCCATCAATACATCCTTCTAAGCCCATCAATATATCCTTCTCAACCCATCAATATATCTTTCTCGCCCAATCAATATATGCTTCTCACCCCATCAATATATCCTTCAAACACAATCAATGTATCCTTTTAACCCCATCAATGTATAGTTCTAACCCCATCAATGTATCCTTCTAACCCCATCAATATATCCTTCCAACCCCATGAAAATATCCTTCTCACCCCATCAATATATCTTTCTCACCCCATCAATATATCCTTCTCACCCCATCAATATATCCTTCTCACCCCATCAATATATCCTTCTCACCCCATCAATATATCCTTCTCACCCCATCAATTTATATCCTTCTCACCCAATCAATGTATCCTTCTGACCCCATCAATATATCCATCCAACCCAATCAAGATATACTTCTAACCCAATAAATATATCCTACTCACCCCATGAATATATCCTTCTAAATCCATCAATATATCCTTCTTACCCCATCAATATATCCTTCTCACCCCATCAATATATCCTTCTCACCCCATCCATATATCCTTCTCACCCCATCAATATATCCTTCTCACCCCATCAATATACCTTTCTCACCCCATCAATATATCCTTCAAACACAATCAATGTATCCTGCTAACCCCAACAATGTATACTTCTAACCGCATCAATGTATCCTTCTAACCCCATCAATATATCCTTCTAACCCCATGAATAAATCCTTCTCACCCCATCAATATATCCTTCTCACCCCATCAATATATCCTTCTCACCCCATCAATATATCCCTCAAAACCAATCAATATATCCTTCTCACCCCATCAATATATCCTTCTCACCCCATCAATATATCCTTCTCTCCAAATCAATATATCCTTCTCAACCAATCAATATATCCTTCTCACCCAATCAATATATCCTTCTCTCCCAATCAATAATCCTTCTCACCCAATCAATATATCCTTCTCAGCCAATCACTGTATCCTTCTCACCCAATCAATATATCCTTCAAACTCCATCAATATATCCTTCTCACCGCATCAATACATCCTTCTAAGCCCATCAATATATCCTTCTCACCCCATCAATATATCCTTCTCACCCCATCAATATATCCTTCTCTCCAAATCAATATATCCTTCTCAACCAATCAATATATCCTTCTCACCCAATCAATATATCCTTCTCTCCCAATCAATAATCCTTCTCACCCAATCAATATATCCTTCTCAGCCAATCACTGTATCCTTCTCACCCAATCAATATATCCTTCAAACTCCATCAATATATCCTTCTCACCGCATCAATACATCCTTCTAAGCCCATCAATATATCTTTCTCACCCAATTAATATATCCTTCTCACCCCATCAATATATCCTTCTAACCCCATCAATATATCCTTCGCACCTAATCAATACATACTTTTCACCCAATCAATATATCCTTCTCACCCAATTAATATATCCTTCTAACCCCATCAATGTATCCTTCGCACCCAATTGATATCTCCTTCGAACCCAATGAACCTATTTTTCTGACCCCATCAATGTATCCTTCTCACCGAATCAATATATCCTTTTAACCCCATCAATGTATACTTCTCAGCCAATCAATATATCCTTCTAACCCCATATATATATCCTTCTAACTCCATCAATATAGCCTGCTCAACCCATCAATATATCCTTCTCACCCCATCAATATATCCTTCTCACCCCATCAATATATCCTTCTCACCCCATCAATATATCCTTCTCATCCCATCAATATATCCTTCTCACCAAATCAATATATCCTTCTCACCAAATCAATATATCCTTCTCAGCCAATCACTGTATCCTTCTCACCCAATCAATATATCCTTCTCACCCCATCAATATATCCTTCTCACCCCATCATTATATCCTTCTCACCCCATCAATATATCTTTCCCACCACATCAATATATCCTTCTCACCCAATCAATATATCCTTCTCACCCAATCACTGTATCCTTCTCACGCAATCACTATATCCTCCTCACCCCATCACTATATCCTTCTCACCCCATCAATATATCCTTCTCAGCCCATCAATATATCCTTCAAACTCCATCAATATATCCTTCTCACCCCATCAATACATCCTTCTAAGCCCATCAATATATCCTTCTCAACCCATCAATATATCTTTCTCGCCCAATCAATATATGCTTCTCACCCCATCAATATATCCTTCAAACACAATCAATGTATCCTTTTAACCCCTTGAATGTATAGTTCTAACCCCATCAATGTATCCTTCTAACCCCATCAATATATCCTTCTAACCCCATGAAAATATCCTTCTCACCCCATCAATATATCTTTCTCACCCCATCAATATATCCTTCTCACCCCATCAATATATCCTTCTCACCCCATCAATGTATCCTACTAACCCCATCAATTTATATCCTTCTCACCCAATCAATGTATCCTTCTCACCCCATCAATATATCCATCCAACCCAATCAAGATATCCTTCTAACCCAATAAATATATCCTACTCACCCCATCAATATATCCTTCTCACCCCATCAATATATCCTTCTCACACCATCAATATATCCTTCTCACCCCATCAATATATCCTTCTCACCCCATCAATATATCCTTCTCGCCCAATCAATATATGCTTCTCACCGCAATATATCCGTCAAACACAATCAATGTATCCTTCTAACCCCATCAATGTATAGTTCTAACCCCATCAATGTATCCTTCTAACCCCATCAATATATCCTTCTAACCCCATGAATATATCCTTCTCACCCCATCAATATATCTTTCTCACCCCATCAATATATCCTTCTCACCCCATCAATGTATCCTACTAACCCCATCAATTTATATCCTTCTCACCCAATCAATGTATCCTTCTCACCCCATCAATATATCCTTCTCACCCCATCAATATATCCTTCTCACCCCATCAATATATCCTTCTCACCCCATCAATATATCCTTCTCACCCCATCAATATATCCTTCTCGCCCAATCAATATATGCTTCTCACCGCAATATATCCTTCAAACACAATCAATGTATCCTTCTAACCCCATCAATGTATAGTTCTAACCCCATCAATGTATCCTTCTAACCCCATCAATGTATCCTTCTCACCCCATCAATATATCCTTCTCACCCCATCAATATATCCTTCTCACCCCATCAATATATCCTTCTCACCCCATCAATATATCTTTCTCACCCCATCGATGTGTCCTTCTCACCCCATCAATGTATACTTCTCACCTCATCAATACATCCTTCTCACCCCATCAATATATCCTTCTCACTCCATCAATGTATCCTTCTCACCCCATCAATATATCCTTCTCACCCCATCAATGTATCCTTCTCACCCCATCAATATATCGCTCAAAACCCATCAATATATCCTTCTCACCCCTTCAAAATATCCTTCTCAACCCATCAATATATCCTTCTCACCCCATCAATATACCCTTCTCTCCAAATCAATATATCCTTCTCAACCAATCAATATATCCTTCTCACCCAATCAATATATCCTTCTCTCCCAATCAATAATCCTTCTCACCCAATCAATATATCCTTCCCACCCCATCAATATATCCTTCTCACCCCAGCAATATATCCTTCTCACCCCATCAATATATCCATCCAACCCAATCAAGATATCCTACTCACCCCATCAATATATCCTTCTAAATCCATCAATATATCCTTCTAACCCCATCAATATATGCTTCTCACCCCATCAATATATCCTTCTCACCCCATCCATATATCCGTCTCACCCCATCAATATATCCTTCTCACCCCATGAATATATCCTTCTCACCCCATCAATATATCGTTCTCACCCCATCAATATATCCTTCTATCTCCACATAAATATATACTTCTCACCCCATCAATATATGCCTCTCATCCCATCAATATATCCTTCTCACCCCATCAATATATCCTTCTCACCCCATCACTGTATCCTTCTCATCCCATCAATATATCCTGCTTACCCAATCAATATATCCTTCTAGCCCAATCAATATATCCTTCCAACCCCATCAATATATCCTTCTCACCCCATCAATATATCCTTCTCACCCCATCAATATATCCTTCTAACCCCATCAATATATTCTTCTAACCCCATCAATATATCATGCTCACCCCATCAATATATCCTTCTCACCCCATCAATATAGCCTTCTCACCCCATCAATATATCCTTCCAAACCTATCAATATTTCCTTCTAACCTCATCAACCTAACCTTCTCACACATCAATATATTCTTCTAACCCCATCAATATATCCTTCTCACCCCATCAATATATCCTTCTCACCCCGTCAATATATCATTCTCACCCCATCAAAATATCTTTCTCACCCCATCAATATATCCTTCTCACCCCATCAATATATCCTTCTCACCCCATCAATATATACTTCTCACCCAATCACTATATCCTTCTCACCCAATCAATATATCCTTCTAAACCTATCAATATTTCCTTCTAACCTCATCAACCTAACCTTCTCACACATCAATATATTCTTCTAACCCCATCAATATATCCTTCTCACCCCATCAATATATCCTTCTCACCCCGTCAATATATCATTCTCACCCCATCAATATATCCTTCTCACCCCTTCAATTTTTCCTTCTCACCCCATCAACATATCCTTCACACCCCATCAATATATCCTTCTCACCCCATCAATATATTCTTCTCACCCCGTCAATATAGCCTTCTCACCCCGTCAATATATCCTTCTCACCCCTTCAATATATCCTTCTAAACCCATCAATATTTCCTTCTAACCTCATCAACCTAACCTTCTCACACATCAATATATTCTTCTAACCCCATCAATATATCCTTCTCACCCCATCAATATATCCTTCTCACCCTATCAATATATCCTTCTTACCCCATCAATATATCCTTCTCACCCCGTCAATATACCTTTCTCACCCCATCAATATATCCTTCAAACACAATCAATGTATCCTGCTAACCCCAACAATGTATACTTCTAACCGCATCAATGTATCCTTCTAACCCCATCAATATATCCTTCTAACCCCATGAATAAATCCTTCTCACCCCATCAATATATCCTTCTCACCCCATCAATATATCCTTCTCACCCCATCAATATATCCCTCAAAACCCATCAATATATCCTTCTCACCCCATCAATATATCATTCTCACCCCATCAATATATCCTTCTCTCCAAATCAATATATCCTTCTCAACCAATCAATATATCCTTCTCACCGCATCAATACATCCTTCGAAGCCCATCAATATATCCTTCTCACCCCATCAATATATCCTTCTAACCCCATCAATATATCTTTCTCACCCAATTAATATATCCTTCTCACCCCATCAATATATCCTTCTAACACCTTCAAATATATCCTTCTCACCCCATCAATATATCCATCTCACCCCATCAAATATATCCTTCTCACCCCATCAATATATCCATCTAACCCCATCGATATATCCTTCTAACCCCATCGATATATCCTTCTCACCCCATCAATATATTCTACTCACCCCATCAAATATGTCCTTCTCACCCGAGCAATACATCCTTCTCACCCCATCAAAATATCCTTCTAACCCCATCAATATATCCTTCTAACCCCATCAATATATCATTCTCACCCCATCAATATACTCTTCTCACCCCATCAATATACCCTTCTCATCCCATCAATATATCCTTCTAAGCCCATCAATATATCCTTCTCACCCCATGAATATTTCCTTCTCACCCCATCAATATATCCTCCTAACCCCATCAATATATCCTTCTCACCCCATTAATATATCCTTCTAACCCCATCAATATATCCTTCTAACCACATCAAATATATCCTTCTCACCCCATCAAATATATCCTTCTAACCCCATGAAATATATCCTTCTCACTCCATCAATATATCCTTCTAACCCCATCGATATATCCTTCTAACCCCATCGATATATCCTGCTCACCCCATCAATATATCCATCTAACCCCATCAATGTATCCTTCTCACCCAATTAATATATCCTTCTAAACCAATCAATATATCCTTCTAACCCCATCGATATATCTTTCTCAACCAATTAATATATCCAGCTCACCCCATCAATGTATCCTTCTCACCCAATTAATATATCTTTATAACCCCTTCAATATATTCTTCTAACCCCATCAATATATCCTTCTAACCTCATCAATATATCCTTCTAACCCCATCAATATATCCTTCTCACCTAATCAATACATACTTTTCACCCAATCAATATATCCTTCTCACCCAATTAATATATCCTTCTAACCCCATCAATGTATCCTTCGCAGCCAATTGATATCTCCTTCGAACCCAATGAACCTATTTTTCTGACCCCATCAATGTATCAATCTCACCGAATCAATATATCCTTTTAACCCCATCAATGTATACTTCTCAGCCAATCAATATATCCTTCTAACCCCATATATATATCCTTCTAACTCCATCAATATAGCCTGCTCAACCCATCAATATATCCTTCTCACCGCATCAATATATCCTTCTCACCCCATCAATATATCCTTCTCACCCCATCAATATATCCTTCTCACCCCATCAATATATCCTTCTCACTCCATCAATATATCCTTCTCACTCCATCAATATATCCTTCTCACTCCATCAATATATCCTTCTCACTCCATCAATATATCCTACTCACTCCATCAATATACCCTTCGCACTCCATCAATACACCCTTCGCACTCCATCAATATACCCTTCGCACTCCATCAATATACCCTTCGCACTCCATCAATATACCCTTCGCACTCCATCAATATACCCTTCGCACTCCATCAATAAATCCTTCTAATCCCATCAATATACACTTCTAACCCTATCAATATATCCTTCTAACCCAATCAATATATCCTTCTTCCCCCATCAATATATTCTTCTCACCCCATCAATATATCCTTCGAACCCCATCAATATATTCCTTCGATCCCCATCAATATATCCTTCTAACCTCATCAACATATCCTTCTCACCCCATCAATATATCTTTCTCACCCCATCAATATATCCTTCTCACCCCATCAATATATCCTTCTCACCCCATCAATATATCCTTCAATAAATCCTTCTCACCCCATCAATATATCCTTCTCACCAAATCAATATATCCTTCTAACCCCATCAATATATCCTTCTCACCCCATCAATACATCCTTCTCACCCCATCAATATATCCTTCTCACCCCATCAATATACCCTTCTAACCCCATCAATATATCCTTCTAACCCAATTAATATATTCTTCTAACCCCATCAATGTATCCTTCTCACCCCATCAATATATCCTTCTCACTCCATCAAAATATCCTTCTCACTCCATCAATATATCCTTCTCACTCCATCAATATATCCCTCAAAACACATCAATATATCCTACTCACTCCATCAATATATTCTACTCACTCCATCAATATATTCTTCTCACTCCATCAATTTATCCTTCTCACTCCATCAATATACCCTTCTCACTACATCAATATGTTACCAACCCAATCAATATATCCTTCCCACCCCATCAAAATATCCTTCTCACCCAATCAATAAATCCTTCTAATCCCACAATATACACATCAAACCCTATTAATATATCCTTCTTACCCAATCAATATATCCTTCTAACCCAATCGATCGATTCTTGTAACCCAATCAATATATCCTTCTGCCCCCATCAATATATCCTTCTCACCCCATCAATATATCCTTCGAACCCCATCAATATATTCCTTCGAACCCCTTCAATATATCCTTCTAACCTCATCAACATATCCTTCTCACCCCATCAATATATCTTTCTCACCCCATCAATATATCCTTCTCACCCCATCAATATATCCTTCGAATCCCATCAATATATCCTTCAATACATTCTTCTCACCCCATCAATATATCCTTCTCACCGAATCAATATATCCTTCTAACCCCATCAATATATCCTTCTCACCCCATCAATATATCCTTCTAACCCCATCAATATATCCTTCTAACCCCTTCAAATATATCCTTCTCACCCCATCAATATATCCTTCTCACCCCATCAAATATATCCTTCTCACCCCATCAATATATCCTTCTAACCCCATCGATATATCCTTCTAACCCCATCGATATATCCTTCTCACCCCATCAATATATCCTACTCACCCCATCAATATATCCTTCTCACCCCATCAAATATGTCCTTCTCACCCGAGCAATATATCATTCTCACCCCATCAATATACTCTTCTCACCCCATCAATATACCCTTCTCATCCCATCAATATATCCTTCTAAGCCCATCAATATATCCTTCTCACCCCATGAATATATCCTTCTCACCCCATCAATATATCCTCCTAACCCCATCAATATATCCTTCTCACCCAATTGATATCTCCTTCGAACCCAATGAACCTATTTTTCTGACCCCATCAATGTATCCTTCTCACCGAATCAATATATCCTTTTAACCCCATCAATGTATACTTCTCAGCCAATCAATATATCCTTCTAACCACATATATATATCCTTCTAACTCCATCAATATAGCCTGCTCAACCCATCAATATATCCTTCTCACTGCATCAATATATCCTTCTCACCCCATCAATATATCCTTCTCACCCCATCAATATATCCTTCTCACCCCATCAATATATCCTTCTCACCCCATCATTATATCCTTCTCATCGCATCAATATATCCTTCTCACTCCATCAATATATCCTTCTCACTCCATCAATATATCCTTCTCACTCCATCAAAATATCCTTCTCACTCCATCAATATATCCTTCTCACTCCATCAATATATCCTCCGCACTCCATCAATATACCCTTCGCACTCCATCAATATACCCTTCGCACTCCATCAATATACCCTTCGCACTCCATCAATATGCCCATCGTACTCCATCAATATGCCCTTCGCACTCCATCAATATACCCTTCGCACTCCATCAATATACCCTTCGCACTCCATCAATATACCCTTCGCACTCCATCAATATACCCTTCGCACTCCATCAATATACCCTTCGCACTCCATCAATATACCCTTCGCACTCCATCAATATACCCTTCGCACTTCATCAATATACCCTTCGCACTCCATCAATATACCCTTCTCACTCAATCAATAAATCCTTCTAATCCCATCAATATACACTTCTAACCCTATCAATATATCCTTCTAACCCAATCAATATATCCTTCTTCCCCCATCAATATATTCTTCTCACCCCATCAATATATCCTTCGAACCCCATCAATATATTCCTTCGATCCCCATCAATATATCCTTCTAACCTCATCAACATATCCTACTCACCCCATCAATATATCTTTCTCACCCCATCAATATATCCTTCTCACCCCATCAATATATCCTTCTCACCCCATCAATATATCCTTCAATAAATCCTTCTCACCCCATCAATATATCCTTCTCACCAAATCAATATATCCTTCTAACCCCATCAATATATCCGTCTCACCCCATCAATATATCCTTCTCACCCCATCAATACATCCTTCTCACCGCATCAATATATCCTTCGAACCCCATCAATATATCCTTCAATAAATCCTTTTCACCCCATCAATATATCCTTCTCACCCCATCAATATATCCTTCTCACCCCATCAATATATCCTTCTAACCCAATCGATCGATCCTTCTAACCCAATCAATATATCCTTCTTCCCCCATCAATATATCCTTCTCACCCCATAAATATATCCTTCGAACCCCATCAATATATTCTTTCGAACCCCATCAATATATCCTTCTAACCTCATCAACATATCCTTCTCACCCCATCAATATATCTTTCTCACCCCATCAATATATCCTTCTCACTCCATCAATTTATCCTTCTCACCCCATCAATATATCCTTCAATAAATCCTTCTCACTGCATCAATATATCCTTCTCACCGAATCAATATATCCTTCTAACCCCATCAATATATCATTCTCACCCCATCAATATATCCTTCTAACCCAATTAATATATTCTTCTAACCCCATCAATGTATCCTTCTCACCCCATCAATATATCCATCTCACTCCATCAAAATATCCTTCTCACTCCATCAATATATCCTTCTCACTCCATCAATATATCCTTCTCACACCATCAATATATACTACTCACTCCATCAATATATTCTACTCACTCCATCAATATATTCTTCTCACTCCATCAATTTATCCTTCTCACTCCATCAATATACCCTTCTCACTACGTCAATATGTTACCAACCCAATCAATATATCCTTCCCACCCCATCAAAATATCCTTCTCACCCAATCAATAAATCCTTCTAATCCCACAATATACACATCAAACCCTATTAATATATCCTTCTTACCCAATCAATATATCCTTCTAACCCAATCGATCGATTCTTGTAACCCAATCAATATATCCTTCTGCCCCCATCAATATATCCTTCTCACCCCATCAATATATCCTTCGAACCCCATCAATATATTCCTTCGAACCCCTTCAATATATCCTTCTAACCTCATCAACATATCCTTCTCACCCCATCAATATATCTTTCTCACCCCATCAATATATCCTTCTCACCCCATCAATATATCCTTCGAATCCCATCAATATATCCTTCAATACATTCTTTTCACCCCATCAATATATCCTTCTCACCGAATCAATATATCCTTCTAACCCCATCAATATATCCTTCTCACCCCATCAATATATCCTTCTCACGCAATTAATATATGCTTCTAACCCCATCAATGTATCCTCGTAACCCCATCAATATATCCTTCTAACCCCATCAATATGTCCTTCGAACCCCATCAATATGTCCTTCTCACCCCATCAATATATCCTTCTAACCCCATCAATATATGCTTCTCGCCCAATTAATATATCCTTCTCACTCAATTAATATATCCTTCTAACCCCATCAATATATCCTTCTAACCCCATCAATATATGCTTCTAACCCCATCAATATATCCTTCTAACCCCATCAATATATCCTTCTACCCCCATCAATATATCCTTCTTACCCCATCAATATACCCTTCTAACCCCATCAATATATCCTTCTAACCCAATCAATATATCCTTCTCACCCCATCAATATATCCTTCAAACCCCATCAATATATCCTTCTAACCCCATCAATATATCCTTCTAACCCCATCAATATATCGTTGTCACCCAATCAATATATCGTTCTAACCCCATCAAATATATCCTTCTCACCCCATCGATAAATCCTTCCAACCCCATCGATATATCCTTCTAACCCCATCAATATATCCTTCTAGCCCCATTAATATATCCTTCTCACCCCATCAATATATCCTTCTCACCCCATCAATATATCCATCTCACCCCATCAATATATCCATCTCACCCCATCAATATATCCTTCTCACCCCATCAATATATCCTTCTCACCCAATCAATATATCCGTCTCACCCCATCAATATATCCTTCTAACTCCATCAATATATCCTTCTCACCCCATCAATATACAGTTCTCACCCCATCAATATATCCTTCTAACCCCATCAACATATCCTTCTCACACCATCAATATATCCTTCGCACCCCATCAATATATCCTGCTCACCCCATCAATATATCCTTCTAACCCCATCAAATATATCCTTCTCACCCCATCAATATATGTTTCTAACCCCATCAAATATATCCTTCTCACCTCATCAATATATCCTTCTAACCCCATCGATATGTTCTTCTAACCCCATCGATATATCCTTCTCACCCCATCAATATATCCTTCTAACTTCATCAATGTATCCTTCTCACCCAATTAATATATGCTTCTAACCCCATCAATGTATCCTAGTAACGCCATCAATATATCCTTCTAACCCCATCAATATATCCTTCTAACCCCATCAATACATCCATCTCGCCCAATTAATATATCCTTCTCACCCCATCAATATATCCTTCTCACCCAATCAATATATCCTGCTCACCCCATCAATATATCATTCTCACCCCATCAATATTTCCTTATCACCCCATCAATATATCCTTCTCGCCCAATTAATATATCCATCTCACCCCATCAATATATCCTTCTAACCCCATCAATATATCGTTGTCACCCAATCAATATATCATTCTAACCCCATCAAATATATCTTTCTCACCCCATCGATAAATACTTCTAACCCCATCGATATATCCTTCTAACCGCATCAATATAGCCTTGTAGGCCCATCAATATATCATTCTCACCCCATCAATATATCCTTCGAACCCCATCAATATATCGTTCTAACCCCATCAATGTATCCTTCTCACCCAATTAATATATCCTTCTAAACCAATCAATATATCCTTCTAACCCCATCAAATATATCCTTCTCACCTCATCAATATATCCTTCTCACCCCATCAAATATATCCTTCTCACCCCATCAATATATCCTTCCAACCCCATCGATATATCCTTCTAACCCCATCGATATATTCTTCTCACCCCATCAATATATCGTTCTAACCCCATCAATGTATCCTTCTCACCCAATTAATATATCATTCTAAACCAATCAATATATCCTTTTGACCCCATCAATATATCCTTCTAACCCCATTAATATATCCTTCTCACCCAATTAATATATGTTTCTAACCCCATCAATGTATCCTAGTAACCCCATCAATATATCCTTCTAACCCCATCAATACATCCATCTCGCCCAATTAATATATCCTTCTCACCCAATCAATATATCCTTCTCACCCCATCAATATATCCTTCTCACCCCATCAATATATCCTTCTCACCCCATCAATATATCCTGCTCACCCCATCAATATATCCTTCCAACCCCATCAATATTTCCTTCTCACCCCATCAATATATCCTTCTCGCCCAATTAATATATCCTTCTCACCCCATCAATATATCCTTCCAACCCAATCAATATATCCTTCTAACCCCATCAATGTATCCTTCTAACCCCATCAAATATATCCTTCTCACCTCATCAATATATCCTTCTCACCCCATCAAATATATCCTTCTCACCCCATCAATATATCCTTCTAACCCCATCGATATATCCTTCTAACCCCATCGATATATCCTTCTCACCCCATCAATATATCTTTCTAACCCCATCAATGTATCCTTCCCACCCAATTAATATATCCTTCTCACCCAATTAATATATCCTTCTAACCAATTCAATATATCCTTCTCACCCCATCAATAAATCCTTCTCAACCGATCAATATATGCTTCTCACCCCATCAATATATCCTTCTCACCCAGTCAATATATCCTTCTCACACAATCAATATATCCTTCTCAACCCATCAATATATCCTTCTAACCCCATCAATATATCCTTCTAACCCCATCGGTATATCCTTCTAACCCCATCAATGTATCCTTCTCACCAGATCAATATATCCTTCTCACCCCATCAATATATCCTTCTCACCCCATCAATATATCCTTCTAACCCCATCAATATACCCTTGTAGACCCATCAATGTATAATTCTCACCCCATCAATATATCCTTCGAACCCCATCAATATACCCTTCTCACCCCATCAATATATCCTTCTCACCCCATCAATATATCCTTCTCACCCCATCAATATATCCTTCTCACCCCATCAATATATCCTTCTAACCCCATCAATATATCCTTCTAACCCGATCAAATATATCCTTCTCACCCCATCAATATATCCTTCTCACCCCATCAATATATCCTTCTCACCCCATCAATATATCCTTCTCACCCCATCAATATATCCTTCTAACCCCATCAAATATATCCTTCTCACCCCATCAATATATCCTTCTAACGCCATCAAATATATCCTTCACACGCCATCAATATATCCTTCTAAACACATCGATATATCCTTCTAACCCCATCGATATATCCTTCTCACCCCATCAATATATCCTTCTAACCCCATCAATGTATCCTTCTAACCCCATCAATATATCCTTCTCACCCCATCAATATATCATTCTAACCCAATCAATATTTCCTTCTAACCCCATCAATATATCCTTCTCACCCCAACAATATATCCTTCCAACCCAATCAATATATCCTTCTAACCCCATCAATATATCCTTCTCGCCCAATTACGATATCCTTCTCACCCCATCAATATATTCTTCTCACCCCATCAATATATCCATCTAACCCCATGAATATATCCTTCTAACCCCATCAATATATCCTTCTAACCCCATCAATATATCCATCTCGCCCAATTAATATATCCTTCTAACCCCATCAATATATCCTTCTAACCCCATCAATATATCCTTCTCACCCCATCAATATATCCTTCTCACCCCATCAATCTATCCTTCCAACCCCATCAATATATCCTTCAAACCCCATCAATATATCGTTGTCACCCAATCAATATATCCTTCTAAACCCATCAATATATCCTTCTCACCCAATCAATATATTCTTCTAACCCCATCAATATATCCTTCTAACCCTATCAATATAACCTTCTCGCCCAATTAATATATCCTTCTCACCCCATCAATATATTCTTCTCACCCCATCAATATATCCTTCTAACCCCATGAATATATCCTTCTAACTCTATCAATATATGCTTCTTGCCCAATTAATATATCCTTCTCACCCAATTAATATATCCTTCTAACCCCATCAATATATCCTTCTAACCCCATCAATATATCCTTCTAACCCCATCAATATATCCTTCTAACCCCATCAATCTATCCTTCTAACCCCATCAATCTATCCTTCTAACCCCATCAATATATCCTTCAAACCCCATCAATATATCGTTGTCACCCAATCAATATATCCTTCTAACCCCATCAATATATCCTTCTCACCCAATCAATATATTCTTCTAACCCCATCAATATATCCTTCTAACCCTGTCAATATATCCTTCTAACCCCATCAATATATCCTTCAAACCCCATCAATATATCGTTGTCACCCAATCAATATATCCTTCTAACCCCATCAAATATATCCTTCTCACCCCATCGATAAATCCTTCCAACCCCATCGATATATCCTTCTAACCCCATCAATATATACTTCTAACCCCATCATTGTATCGTAGTAACCCCATCAATATATCCTTCTAACCCCATCAATATATCCTTCTAACCCCATCAATATATCCATATCGCCCAATTAATATATCCTTCTAACCTCATCAATATATCCTTCACACCCCATCAATATATCCTTCTAACCCCATCAATATCTCCCACTCACCCCATCAATATATCCTTCTAACCCCATTAAATATATCCTTCTTACCCGAGCAATATATCCTTCTCACCCCATCAATATATCCTTCTCACCCAATCAATATTTCCTTCTAACCCCATCAATATATCCTTCTCACCCCATCAATATATCCTTCCAACCCAATCAATATATCCTTCTCACCCCATCAATATATTCTTCTCACCCCATCAATATATCCTTCTAACCCCATCAATATATCCTTCTAACCCCATCAATATATGCTTCTCGCCCAATTAATATATCCTTCTAACCCCATCAATATATCCTTCTAACCCCATCAATATATCCTTCTAACCCCATCAACATATCCTTCTAACCCCATCAATATATCCTTCTAACCCCATCAATCTATCCTTCTAACCCCATCAATATATCCTTCAAACCCCATCAATATATCGTTGTCACCCAATCAATATATCCTTCTAACCCCATCAATATATCCTTCTCACCCCATCAATATAGCCTTCTAACCCCATCCATCTATCCTTCTAACCCCATCAATCTATCCTTCGAACCCCATCAATATATCCTTCAAACCCCATCAATATATCCTTGTCACCCAATCAAGATATCCTTCCAACCCCATCAAATATATCCTTCTCACCCCATCGATAAATCCTTCCAACCCCATCGATATATCCTTCTAACCCCATCAATATATCCTTCTAACCCCATCAATATATCCATCTCACCCCATCAATATATCCTTCTAACCCCATCAATATATCCTTCTCACCCCATCAATGTACACTTCTCACCCCATCAATATATCCTTCTAACCCCATCAATATATCCTTCGCACCCCATCAATATATCCTTCTAACCCCATCAATATATCCTTCTAACCCCATCAAATTTATCCTTCTCACCCCATCAAAAAATCTTTCTAACCCCATCAAATATATCCTTCTCACCCCATCAATATATCCTTCTAACCCCATCGATATGTGTTTCTATCCCCATCGATATATCCTTCTCACCCCATCAATATATCCTTATAACCTCATCAATGTATCCTTCTCACCCAATTAATATATGCTTCTAACCCCATCAATGTATCCTAGTATCCCCATCAATATATCCTTCTAACCCCATCAATATATCCTTCTAACCCCATCAATACATCCATCTCGCCCAATTAATATATCCTTTTAACCCCATCAATATATCCTTCTCACCCCATCAATATATCCTTCTCACCCCATCAATATATCCTTCTCACCCAATCAATATATCCTGCTCACCACATCAATATCTCATTCTCACCCCATCAATATATCCTTCTCACCCCATCAATATATCCTTCTAACCCTATCAATGTATCCTTCTCACCCAATTAATATACCCTTCTAAACCAATCAATATATCTTTCTCACCCCATCAATATATCCTTCTAACCCCATCAATATATCCTTCTCACCCCATTAATATATCCTTCTCACCCCATCAATATATCCTTCTCACCCCATCATTATATCCTTCTCACCCCATCAATATATCCTGCTCACCCCATCAATATTTCCTTCTTACCCCATCAATATATCCTTCTCGCCCAATTAATATATCCTTCTCACCCCATCAATATATACTTCTAACCCCATCAATATATCCTTCTAACCCCATCAATATATCCTTCTCGCCCAATTAATATATCCTTCTCACCCCATCAATATATCCTTCTCACCCCATCAATATATCCTTCTAACCCCGTCAATATATCCTTCTCACCCCATCAATATATCCTTCTAACCCCATCAATATATCCTTCTCACCCCATCAATATATCCTTCTCACCCCATCAATATATCCTGCTCACCCCATCAATATATCCTTCTAACCCCATCAATATTTCCTTCTCACCCCATCAATATATCCTTCGCACCCCATCAATAAATCCTTCTAAGCCCATCAATATATCCTTCTAACCCCATCAAATATATCCTTCTCAACCCATCAAAAGATCTTTCTAACCCCATCAAATATATCCTTCTCACCCCATCAATATATCCTTCTAACCCCATCGATATGTTTTTCTAACCCCATCGATATATCCTTCTCACCCCATCAATATATCCTTCGCACCCCATCAATATATCCTTCTAACCCCATCATATATCCTTCTAACCCCATCAAATATATTCTTCACAACCCATCAAAAGATCTTTCTAACCCCATCAAATATATCCTTCTCACCCCATCAATATATCCTTCTAACCCCATCGATATGTTTTTCTAACCCCATCGATATATCCTTCTCACCCCATCAATATATCCTTGTAACCTCATCAATGTATCCTTCTCACCCAATTAATATATGCTTCTAACCCCATCAATGTATCCTAGTAACCCCATCAATATATGCTTCTATCCCCATCAATATATACTTCTAACCCCATCAATACATCCATCTCGCCCAATTAATATATCCTTCTAACCCCATCAATATATCCTTCTCGCCCAATTAATACATCCTTCTCACCCCATCAATATATCCTTCTCACCCCATCAATATGTCCTTCGCACCCCATCAATATATCCTTCTAACCCCATCAATATATCCTTCTAACCCCATCAAATATATCCTTCTCAACCCATCAAAAGATCTTTCTAACCCCATCAAATATATCCGTCTCACCCCATCAATATATCCTTCTAACCCCATCGATATGTTTTTCTAACCCCATCGATATATCTTTCTCACCCCATCAATATATCCTTTGCACCCCATCAATATATCCTTCTAACCCCATCAATATATCCTTCTAACCCCATCAAATATATCCTTCTCAACCCATCAAAAGATCTTTCTAACCCCATCAAATATATCCTTCTCACCCCATCAATATATACTTCTAACCCCATCGATATGTTTTTCTAACCCCATCTATATATCCTTCTCAACCCATCGATATATCCTTCTCAGCCCATCAATATATCCTTATAACCTCATCAATGTATCCTTCTCACCCAATTAATATATGCTTCTAACCCCATCAATGTATCCTAGTAACACCATCAATATATCCTTCTAACCCCATCAATATATCCCTCTAACCCCATCAATACATCCATCTCGCCCAATTAATATATCCTTCTAACCCCATCAATATATCCTTCTCACCCCATCAATATATCCTTCTCACCCCATTAATATATCCTTCTCACCCCATCAATATATCCTTCTCACCCAATCAATATATCCTGCTCACCCCATCAATATATCCTTCTCACCCCATCAATATATCCTTCTCACCCCATCAATATATCCTTCTCACCCCATCAATATATCCTTCTAACCCATTCAATATATCCTTCTAACCCCATCAATATATCGTTGTCACCCAATCAATATATCCTTCTAACCCCATCAAATATATCTTTCTCACCCCATCGATAAATCCTTCTAACCCCATCGATATATCCTTCTCACCCCATCAATATATCCTTGTAGACCCATCAATATATCCGTCTCACCCCATCAATATATCCTTTGAACCCCATCAATATACCCTTGTCAGCCCATCAATATATCCTTCGAACCCCATCAATATATCCTTCTCACCCCATCAATATATCCTTCTAACCCCATCGATATGTGTTTCTATCCCCATCGATATATCCTTCTCACCCCATCAATATACCTTATAACCTCATCAATGTATCCTTCTCACCCAATTAATATATGCTTCTAACCCCATCAATGTATCCTACTATCCCCATCAATATATCCTTCTAACCCCATCAATATATTTTTCTAACCCCATCAATACATCCATCTCGCCCAATTAATATATCCTTTTAACCCCATCAATATATCCTTCTCACCCCATCAATATATCCTTCTCACCCCATTAATATATCCTTCTCACCCCATCAATATATCCTTCTCACCCAATCAATATATCCTGCTCACCACATCAATATATCCTTCTCACCCCATCAATATATCCTTCTCACCCCATCAATATATCCTTCTCACTCCATCAATATATCCTTCTAACCCCATCAATATATCCTTCTAACCCCATCAATATATCGTTGTCACCCAATCAATATATCCTTCCAACCCCAATCAAATATATCTTTCTCACCCCATCGATAAATCCTTCTAACCCCATCGATATATCCTTCTAACCCCATCAATATATCCTTGTAGACTCATCAATATATCCGTCTCACCCCAACAATATATCCTTTGAACCCCATCAATATATCCTTGTCACCCCATCAATATATCCTTCGAACCCCATCAATATATCCTTCTCACCCCATCAATATATCCTTCTCACCCCATCAATATATCCTTCTCACCCCATCAATATACCCTTCTAACCCCATCAATATATCCTTCTAACCCCATCAAATATATCATTCTCACCCCATCAATATATCCTTCTAACCCCATCAAATATATCCTTCTCACCCCATCAATGTATACTTCTAACCCATCGATATATCCTTCTAACCCTATCGATATATCCTTCTCACCCGATCGATATATCCTTTTCACCCCATCAATATATCCTTCTAACCCCATCAATGTATCCTTCTCACCCAATTAATACACCCTTCTAAACCAATCAATATATTTTTCTCACCCGATCAATATATCCTTCTAACCCCATCAATATATCCTTCTCACCCCATGAATATATCCTTCCCACCCCATCAATATATCCTTCTCACCCCATCATTATATCCTTCTCACCCCATCAATATATCCTGCTCACCTCAGCAATATTTCCTTCTCACCCCATCAATATATCCTTCTCGCCCAATTAATATATCCTTCTCACCCCATCAATATATCCTTCTAACCCCATCAATATATCCTTCTCACCCCATCAATATATCCTTCTCACCCCATCAATATATCCTGCTCACCCCATCAATATATCCTTCTAACCCCATCAATATTTCCTTCTCACCCCATCAATATATCCTTCGCACCCCATCAATAAATCCTTCTAACCCCATCAATATATCCTTCTAACCCCATCAAATATATCCTTCTCAACCCATCAAAAGATCTTTCTAACCCCATCAAATATATCCTTCTCACCCCATCAATATATCCTTCTAACCCATCGATATGTTTTTCTAACCCCATCGATATATCCTTCTCACCCCATCAATATATCCTTCGCACCCCATCAATATATCCTTCTAACCCCATCAATATATCCTTCTAACCCCATCAAATATATCCTTCTCAACCCATCAAAAGATCTTTCTAACCCCATCAAATATATCCTTCTCTCCCCATCAATATATCCTTCCAACCCCATCGATATGTTTTTCTAACCCCATCGATATATCCTTCTCACCCCATCAATATATCCTTATAACCTCATCAATGTATCCTTCTCACCCATTTAATATATGCTTCTAACCCCATCAATGTATCCTAGTAACCCCATCAAGATATCCTTCTAACCCCATCAATATATCCTTCTAACCCCATCAATACATCCATCTCGCCCAATTAATATATCCTTCTAACCCCATCAATATATCCTTCTCGCCCAATTGATACATCCATCTCACCCCATCAATATATCCTTCTCGCCCCATCAATATGTCCATCGCACCCCATCAAAATATCCTTCTAACCCCATCAATATATCCTTCTAAGCCCATCAAATATATCCTTCTCAACCCATCAAAAGATCTTTCTAACCCCATCAAATATATCCTTCTCACCCCATCAATATATCCTTCTCACCCCATCGATATATCCTTCTAACCCCATCGATATATCCTTCTCGCCCCATCAATATATCCTTCTAACCCCATCAATATATCCTTCTCACCCCATCAATATATCCTGCTCACCCCATCAATATATCCATCTAACCCCATCAATATTTCCTTCTCACCCCATCAATATATCCTTCTCGCCCAAATAATATATCCTTTTCACCCCATCAATATATCCTTCTCACCCAATCAATATATCCTTCTAACCCCATCAATATATACTTCTAACAACATCAAATATATCCTTCTCACCTCATCAATATATCCTTCTCACCCCATCAATATATCCTTCTAACCCCATCGATATATCCTTCTAACCCCGTCAATATATCCTTCTCACCACATCAATATATCCTTCTCACCCCATCAATATATCCTTCTAACCCCATCAAATATATCCTTCTCACCTCATCAATATATCCTTCTCACCCCATCAAATATATCCTTCTCACCCCATCGATATATCCTTCTAACCCCATCGATATATCCTTCTAACCCCATCGATATATCCTTCTCACCCCATCTATATATCCTTCTTACCCCATCAATATATCCTTCTCACCCCATCAATATATCCTGCTCACCCCATCAATATATCCTTCTAACCCCATCAATATTTCCTTCTCACCCCATCAATATATCCTTCTCGCCCAAAGAATATATCCTTTTCACCCCATCAATATATCCTTCTCACCCAATCAATATATCCTTCTAACCCCATCAATATATCCTTCTAACAACATCAAATATATCCTTCTCACTTCATCAATATATCCTTCTCACCCCATCAAATATATCCTTCTCACCCCATCAATATATCCTTCTAAACCCATCGATATATCCTTCTAACGCCGTCAATGTATCCTTCTCACCCCATCAATATATCCTTCTAACCCCATCAATATATCCTTCTAACCCCATCAAATATATCCTTCTCACCTCATCAATATATCCTTCTCACCCCATCAAATATATCCTTCTCACCCCATCAATATATCCTTCTAACCCCATCGATATATCCTTCGAACCCCATCGATATATCCTTTTCACCCCATCAATATATCCTTCTCACCCAATCAATATATCCTTCTCACCTCATCAATATATCCTTCTCACCCCATCAAATATATCCTTCTCACCCCATCAATATATCCTTCTAACCCCATCGATATATCCTTCTAACCCCGTCAATATATCCTTCTCACCCCATCGATATATCCTTCTAACCCCATCGATATATCCTTCTCGCCCCATCAATATATCCTTCTAACCCCATCAATATATCCTTCTCACCCCATCAATATATCCTGCTCACCCCATCAATATATCCATCTAACCCCATCAATATTTCCTTCTCACCCCATCAATATATCCTTCTCGCCCAAATAATATATCTTTTCACCCCATCAATATATCCTTCTCACCCAATCAATATATCCTTCTAACCCCATCAATATATACTTCTAACAACATCAAATATATCCTTCTCACCTCATCAATATATCCTTCTCACCCCATCAATATATCCTTCTAACCCCATCGATATAGCCTTCTAACCCCGTCAATATATCCTTCTCACCCCATCAATATATCCTTCTCACCCCATCAATATATCCTTATAACCCCATCAAATATATCCTTCTCATCTCATCAATATATCCTTCTTACCCCATCAAATATATCCTTCTCACCCCATCAATGTATCCTTCTAACCCCATCGATATATCCTTCTAACCCCATCGATATATCCTTCTCACCCCATCAATATATCCTTCTAACCCCATCAATATATCCTTCTCACCCCATCAATATATCCTGCTCACCCCATCAATATATCCTTCTAACCCCATCAATATTTCCTTCTCACCCCATCAATATATCCTTCTCGCCCAAATAATATATCCTTTTCACCCCATCAATATATCCTTCTCACCCAATCAATATATCCTTCTAACCCCATCAATATATCCTTCTAACAACATCAAATATATCCTTCTCACCTCATCAATATATCCTTGTCACCCCATCAAATATATCCTTCTCACCCCATCAATATATCCTTCTAACCCCATCGATATATCCTTCTAAACCCATCGATATATCCTTCTCACCCCATCAATATATCCTTCTAACCCCATCAAATATATCCTTCTCACCTCATCAATATATCCTTCTAACCCCATCAAATATATCCTTCTCACCCCATCAATATATCTTTCTAACCCGATCGATATATCCTTCTCACCCCATCAATATATCTTTCTAACCTCATCAATGTATCCTTCTCACCCAATTAATATATGCTTCTAACCCCATCAATGTATCCTAGTAACCCCATCAATATATCCTTCTAACCCCATCAATATATCCTTCTAACCCCATCAATACATCCATCTTGCCCAATTAATATATCCTTCTAACCCCATCAATATATCCTTCTCACCCCATTAATATATCCTTCTCACCCCATCAATATATCCTTCTCACCCAATCAATATATCCTGCTCACCCCATCAATATATCCTTCTCGCCCAATTAATATATCCTTCTCACCTCATCAATATATCCTTCTAAACCCGTCAATATTTCCTTCTCACCCCATCAATATATACTTCTAACCCTATCAATATATCCTTCTAACCCCATCAAATATATCCTTCTCACCCCATCAATATATCCTTCTCACCCCATCAATATATCCTGCTCACCCCATCAATATATCCTTCTAACCCCATCAATATTTCCTTCTCACCCCATCAATATATCCTTCTCGCCCAAATATTTAATCCTTTTCACCCCATCAATATATCCTTCTCACCCAATCAATTTCTCCTTCAAACCCCATCAATATATCCTTCTCGCCCAATTAATATATCCTTCTCACCCCATCAATATATCCTTCTCACCCCATCAATATATCCTTCTAACCCCGTCAATATATCCTTCTCACCCCATCAATATATCCTTCTCACCGCATCAATGTATCCTAGTAACCCCATCAATATATCCTTCTAACCCCATCAATATATCCTTCGAACCCCATCAACACATCCATCTCGCCCAATTAATATATCGTTCTCACCCAATCAATATATCCTTCTCACCCCATCAATATATCCTTCTCACCCCATCAATATATCCTTCTCACCCCATCAATATATCCTTCTCACCCCATCAATATATCCTGCTCACCACATCAATATTTCCTTCTCACCCCATCAATATATCCTTCTCGCCCAATTAATATATCCTTCTCACCCCGTCAACATATCCTTCCAACCCAATCAATATATCCTTCTCGCCCAATTAATATATCCTTTTCACCCCATCAATATATACTTCTCAGTCCATCAATATAGCCTTCTCACCCCATCAATACATCCTTCTAACCCCATCAATATATCCTTATCACCCAATTAATGTATGTTTCTAACCCCATCAATGGATCCTAGTAACCCCATCAATATATCCTTCTAACCCCATCAATATATCCTTCTAACCCCATCAACACATCCATCTCGCCCAATTAATATATCCTTCTCACCCCATCAACATATCCTTCTCACCCAGTCAATATATCCTTCTCACCCAATAAATATATCCTTCTCAACCCATCAATATATCCTTCTAACCCCATCAATATATCCTTCTAACCCCATCGGTATATCCTTCTAACCCCATGAATGTATCCTTCTCACCGCATCAATATATCCTTCTCACCCCATCAATATATCCATCTCACCCCATCAATATATCCTTCTAACCCCATCAATATATTCTTCTAACCCCATCAATACATCCATCTCGCCCAATTAATATATCCATCTCACCCCATCAATATATCCTTCTCACCCCATCAATATGTCCTTCTCACCCCATCAATATATCCTTCTAACCCCGTCAATATATCCTTCTAACCCCATCAATATATCCTTCTAACCCCATCAAATATATCCTTCTCACCCCATCAATATATCCTTCTCACCCCATCATTATATCCTGCTTACCCCATCAATATATCCTTCTAACCCCATCAATATTTTCTTCTCACCCCATCAATATATCCTTCTCACCCCATCAATATATCCTTCTAACCCCATCAATATATCCTTCTCACCCCATCAATATATCCTTCTCACCCCATCAATATATCCTTCTCACCCCATCAATATATCCTGCTCACCCCATCAATATATCCTTCTAACCCCATCAGTATTTCCTTCTCACCCCATCAATATATCCTTCTCGCCCAATTAATATATCCTTCTCACCCCATCAATATATCCTTCCAACCCAATCAATATATCCTTCTAACCCCATCAATATATCCTTCTCGCCCAATTAATATATCCTTCTCACCCCATCAATATATCCTTCTCACCCCATCAATATATCCTTTTAACCCCGTCAATATATCCTTTTAACCCCATCAATATATCCTTCTCGCCCAATTAATATAGCCTTCTCACCCCATCAATATGTACTTCTCAGTCCATCAATATATCCTTCTCACCCCATCAATATATCCTTCTAACCCCATCAATATATCCTTCTCACCCCATCAATAAATCCTACTGAACCAATCAATATATCCTTCTCACCCAATCAATATATGCTTCTCAACCCATCAATATATCCTTCTAACCCCATCAATATATCCTTCTAACCCCATCGGTGTATACTTCTAACCCCATCAATGTTTCCTTCTCACCGCATCAATATATCCTTCTCACCCCATCAATATATCCTTCTCACCCCATCAATATATCCTTCTAACCCCATCAATATATCCTTCTAACCCCAATATATCCTTGTCACCCAATCAATATATCCTTCTAACCCCATCAAATATATCCTTCTCACCCCATCGATAAATACTTCTAACCTCATCGATATATCCTTCTAACCTCATCAATATATCCTTCCAGCCCCATCAATATATCCTTCTCACCCCATCAATATATCCTTCTCACCCCATCAATATATCCTTTTAACCCCGTCAATATATCCTTTTAACCCCATCAATATATCCTTCTCGCCGAATTAATATAGCCTTCTCACCCCATCAATATATACTTCTCAGTCCATCAATATATCCTTCTCACCCCATCAATACATCCTTCTAACCCCATCAATATATCCTTCTCGCCCAATTAATATATCCTTTTAACCCCATCAATATATCCTTCTCACCCCATCAATAAATCCTACTGAACCCATCAATATATCCTTCTCACCCCATCAATATATCCTTCTCACCCAGTCAATATATCCTTCTCACCCCATCAATGGATCCTAGTAACCCCATCAATATATCCTTCTAACCCCATCAATATATCCTTCTAACCCCATCAACACATCCATCTCGCCCAATTAATATATCCTTCTCACCGCATCAATATATCCTTCTCACCCCATCAATATATCCTTCTCAACCCCATCAATATATCCTTCTCACCCCATCAATATATCCTTCTCACCCCATCAATATATCCTTCTCACCCCATCAATATATCCTTCTCACCCCATCAATATATCCTGCTCACCACATCAATATTTCCTTCTCACCCCATCAATATATCCTTCTCACCCCATCAATATATCCTTTTAACCCCGTCAATATATCCTTTTAACCCCATCAATATATCCTTCTCGCCCAATTAATATATCCTTCTCACCCCATCAATATATACTTCTCAGTCCATCAATATATCCTTCTCACCCCATCAATACATCCTTCTAACCCCATCAATATATCCTTCTCGCCCAATTAATATATCCTTCTAACCCCATCAATATATCCATCTCACCACATCAATAAATCCTTCTCAACCCATCAATATATCCTTCTCACCCCATCAATATATCCTTCTCACCCAGTCAATATATCCTTCTCACCTAATCAATATATCCTTCTCAACCCATCAATATATCCTTCTAACCCCATCAATATATCCTTCTAACCCCATCGGTATATCCTTCTAACCCCATGAATGTATCCTTCTCACCGCATCAATATATCCTTCTCACCCCATCAATATATCCATCTCACCCCATCAATATATCCTTCTAACCCCATCAATATATTCTTCTAACCCCATCAATACATCCATCTCGCCCAATTAATATATCCATCTCACCCCATCAATATATCCTTCTCACCCCATCAATATATCCTTCTCACCCCATCAATATATCCTTCTAACCCCGTCAATATATCCTTCTAACCCCATCAATATATCCTTCTAACCCCATCAAATATATCCTTCTCACCCCATCAATATATCCTTCTCACCCCATCATTATATCCTGCTCACCCCATCAATATATCCTTCGAACGCCATCAATATTTTCTTCTCACCCCATCAATATATCCTTCTCACCCCATCAATATATCCTTCTAACCCCATCAATATATCCTTCTCACCCCATCAATATATCCTTCTAACCCCATCAGTATTTCCTTCTCACCCCATCAATATATCCTTCTCGCCCAATTAATATATCCTTCTCACCCGATCAATATATCCTTCCAACCCAATCAATATATCCTTCTAACCCCATCAATATATCCTTCTCGCCCAATTAATATATCCTTCTCACCCCATCAATATATCCTTCTCACCCCATCAATATATCCTTTTTACCCCGTCAATATATCCTTTTAACCCCATCAATATATCCTTCTCGCCCAATTAATATAGCCTTCTCACCCCATTAATATATACTTCTCAGTCCATCAATATATCCTTCTCACCCCATCAATATATCCTTCTAACCCCATCAATATATCCTTCTCACCCCATCAATAAATCCTACTGAACCCATCAATATATCCTTCTCACCCAATCAATATATCCTTCTCAACCCATCAATATATCCTTCTAACCCCATCAATATATCCTTCTAACCCCATCGGTATATCCTTCTAACCCCATCAATGTATCCTTCTCACCGCATCAATATATCCTTCTCACCCCATCAATATATCCTTCTCACCCCATCAATATATCCTTCTAACCCCATCAATATATCCTTCTAACCCCAATATATCCTTGTCATCCAATCAATATATCCTTCTAACCCCATCAAATACATCCTTCTCACCCCATCGATAAATACTTCTCACCTCATCGATATATCCTTCTAACCTCATCAATATATCCTTCCAGCCCCATCAATATATCCTTCTCACCCCATCAATATATCCTTCTCACCCAGTCAATATATCCTTCTCACCCAATCAATATATCCTTCTCAACCCATCAATATATCCTTCTAACCCCATCAATATATCCTTCTAACCCCATCGGTATATCCTTCTAACCCCATGAATGTATCCTTCTCACCGCATCAATATATCCTTCTCACCCCATCAATATATCCATCTCACCCCATCAATATATCCTTCTAACCCCATCAATATATTCTTCTAACCCCATCAATACATCCATCTCGCCGAATTAATATATCCATCTCACCCCATCAATATATCCTTCTCACCCCATCAATATATCCTTCTCACCCCATCAATATATCCTTCTAACCCCGTCAATATATCCTTCTAACCCCATCAATATATCCTTCTAAACCCATCAAATATATCCTTCTCACCCCATCAATATATCCTTCTCACCCCATCATTATATCCTGCTCACCCCATCAATATATCCTTCTAACCCCATCAATATTTTCTTCTCACCCCATCAATATATCCTTCTCACCCCATCAATATATCCTTCTAACCCCATCAATATATCCTTCTCACCCCATCAATATATCCTTCTCACCCCATCAATATATCCTTCTCACCCCATCAATATATCCTGCTCACCCCATCAATATATCCTTCTAACCCCATCAGTATTTCCTTCTCACCCCATCAATATATCCTTCTCGCCCAATTAATATATCCTTCTCACCCCATCAATATATCCTTCCAACCCAATCAATATATCCTTCTAACCCCATCAATATATCCTTCTCGCCCAATTAATATATCCTTTTAACCCCGTCAATATATCCTTTTAACCCCATCAATATATCCTTCTCGCCCAATTAATATAGCCTTCTCACCACATCAATATATACTTCTCAGTCCATCAATATATCCTTCTCACCCCATCAATATATCCTTCTAACCCCATCAATATATCCTTCTCACCCCATCAATAAATCCTACTGAACCAATCAATATATCCTTCTCACCCAATCAATATATCCTTCTCAACCCATCAATATATCCTTCTAACCCCATCAATATATCCTTCTAACCCCATCGGTGTATCCTTCTAACCCCATCAATGTATCCTTCTCACCGCATCAATATATCCTTCTCACCCCATCAATATATCCTTCTCACCCCATCAATATATCCTTCTAACCCCATCAATATATCCTTCTAACCCCAATATATCCTTGTCACCCAATCAATATATCCTTCTAACCCCATCAAATATATCCTTCTCACCCCATCGATAAATACTTCTAACCTCATCGATATATCCTTCTAACCTCATCAATATATCCTTCCAGCCCCATCAATATATCCTTCTCACCCCATCAATATATCCTTCTCACCCAGTCAATATATCCTTCTCACCCAATTAATATATCCTTCTCAACCCATCAATATATCTTTCTAGCCCCATCAATATATCCTTCTAACCCCATCGGTATATCCTTCTAACCCCATGAATGTATCCTTCTCACCGCATCAATATATCCTTCTCACCCCATCAATATATCCATCTCACCCCATCAATATATCCTTCTAACCCCATCAATATATTCTTCTAACCCCATCAATACATCCATCTCGCCCAATTAATATATCCATCTCACCCCATCAATATATACTTCTCAGTCCATCAATATATCCTTCTCACCCCATCAATATATCCTTCTAACCCCATCAATATATCCTTCTCACCCCATCAATAAATCCTACTGAACCAATCAATATATCCTTCTCACCCAATCAATATATCCTTCTCAACCCATCAATATATCCTTCTAACCCCATCAATATATCCTTCCAACCCCATCGGTGTATCCTTCTAACCCCATCAATGTATCCTTCTCACCGCATCAATATATCCTTCTCACCCCATCAATATATCCTTCTCACCCCATCAATATATCCTTCTAACCCCATCAATATATCCTTCCAACCCCAATATATCCTTGTCACCCAATCAATATATCCTTCTAACCCCATCAAATATATCCTTCTCACCCCATCGATAAATACTTCTAACCTCATCGATATATCCTTCTAACCTCATCAATATATCCTTCCAGCCCCATCAATATATCCTTCTCACCCCATCAATATATCCTTCTCACCCCATCAATATATCCTTTTAACCCCGTCAATATATCCTTTTAACACCATCAATATATCCTTCTCGCCGAATTAATATAGCCTTCTCACCCCATCAATATATACTTCTCAGTCCATCAATATATCCTTCTCACCCCATCAATACATCCTTCGAACCCCATCAATATATCCTTCTCACCCAATTAATATATCCTTTTAACCCCATCAATATATCCTTCTCACCCCATCAATAAATCCTACTGAACCCATCAATATATCCTTCTCACCCCATCAATATATCCTTCTCACCCAGTCAATATATCCTTCTCACCCCATCAATGGATCCTAGTAACCCCATCAATATATCCTTCTAACCCCATCAATATATCCTTCTAACCCCATCAACACATCCATCTCGCCCAATTAATATATCCTTCTCACCGCATCAATATATCCTTCTCACCCCATCAATATATCCTTCTCACCCCATCAATATATCCTTCTCACCCCATCAATATATCCTTCTAACCCCATCAACACATCCATCTCGCCCAATTAATATATCCTTCTCACCGCATCAATATATCCTTCTCACCCCATCAATATATCCTTCTCACCCCATCAATATATCCTTCTCACCCCATCAATATATCCTTCTCACCCCATCAATATATCCTTCTCACCCATCAATATATCCTTCTCACCCCATCAATATATCCTGCTCACCACATCAATATTTCCTTCTCACCCCATCAAAATATCCTTCTCACCCCATCAATATATCCTTTTAACCCCGTCAATATATCCTTTTAACCCCATCAATATATCGTTCTCGCCCAATTAATATATCCTTCTCACCCCATCAATATATACTTCTCAGTCCATCAATATATCCTTCTCACCCCATCAATACATCCTTCTAACCCCATCAATATATCCTTCTCAACCCATCAATATATCCTTCTCACCCCATCAATATATCCTTCTCACCCAGTCAATATATCCTTCTCACCCAATCAATATATCCTTCTCAACCCATCAATATATCCTTCTAACCCCATCAATATATCCTTCTAACCCCATCGGTATATCCTTCTAACCCCATGAATGTATCCTTCTCACCGCATCAATATATCCTTCTCACCCCATCAATATATCCTTCTCGCCCAATCAATAAATGCTTCTCACCCCATCAATATATCCTTCAAACATAATCAATGTATCCTTCTAACCCCATCAATGTACAGTTCTAACCCCATCAATGTATCCTTCTAACCCCATCAATATATCCTTCTAACCCCATCAATATATCCTTCTCACCCCATCAATATATCCTTCTCACCCCATCAATATATCCTTCTCACCCCATCAATATATCCTTCTAACCCCGTCAATATATCCTTCTAACCCCATCAATATATCCTTCTAACCCCATCAAATATATCCTTCTCACCCCATCAATATATCCTTCTCACCCCATCATTATATCCTGCTCACCCCATCAATATATCCTTCGAACCCCATCAATATTTTCTTCTCACCCCATCAATATATCCTTCTCACCCCATCAATATATCCTTCTAACCCCATCAATATATCCTTCTCACCCCATCAATATATCCTTCTCACCCCATCAATATATCCTTCTCACCCCATCAATATATCCTTCCAACCCAATCAATATATCCTTCTAACTCCATCAATATATCCTTCTCGCCCAATTAATATATCCTTCTAACCCCATCAATATATCCTTCTCACCCCATCAATATATCCTTCTCACCCCATCAATATATCCTGCTCACCCCATCAATATATCCTTCTAACCCCATCAGTATTTCCTTCTCACCCCATCAATATATCCTTCTCGCCCAATTAATATATCCTTCTCACCCCATCAATATATCCTTCCAACCCAATCAATATATCCTTCTAACTCCATCAATATATCCTTCTCGCCCAATTAATATATCCTTCTAACCCCATCAATATATCCTTCTCACCCCATCAATATATCCTTTTAACCCCGTCAATATATCCTTTTAACCCCATCAATATATCCTTCTCGCCCAATTAATATAGCCTTCTCACCCCATTAATATATACTTCTCAGTCCATCAATATATCCTTCTCACCCCATCAATATATCCTTCTAACCCCATCAATATATCCTTCTCACCCCATCAATAAATCCTACTGAACCCATCAATATATCCTTCTCACCCAATCAATATATCCTTCTCAACCCATCAATATATCCTTCTAACCCCATCAATATATCCTTCTAACCCCATCGGTATATCCTTCTAACCCCATCAATGTATCCTTCTCACCGCATCAATATATCCTTCTCACCCCATCAATATATCCTTCTCACCCCATCAATATATCCTTCTAACCCCATCAATATATCATTCTAACCCCAATATATCCTTGTCACCCAATCAATATATCCTTCTAACCCCATCAAATATATCCTTCTCACCCCATCGATAAATACTTCTAACCTCATCGATATATCCTTCTAACCTCATCAATATATCCTTCCAGCCCCATCAATATATCCTTCTCACCCCATCAATATATCCTTCTCACCCAGTCAATATATCCTTCTCACCCAATCAATATATCCTTCTCAACCCATCAATATATCCTTCTAACCCCATCAATATATCCTTCTAACCCCATCGGTATATCCTTCTAACCCCATGAATGTATCCTTCTCACCGCATCAATATATCCTTCTCACCCCATCAATATATCCATCTCACCCCATCAATATATCCTTCTAACCCCATCAATATATTCTTCTAACCCCATCAATACATCCATCTCGCCCAATTAATATATCCATCTCACCCCATCAATATATACTTCTCAGTCCATCAATATATCCTTCTCACCCCATCAATATATCCTTCTAACCCCATCAATATATCCTTCTCACCCCATCAATAAATCCTACTGAACCAATCAATATATCCTTCTCACCCAATCAATATATCCTTCTCAACCCATCAATATATCCTTCTAACCCCATCAATATATCCTTCTAACCCCATCGGTGTATCCTTCTAACCCCATCAATGTATCCTTCTCACCGCATCAATATATCCTTCTCACCCCATCAATATATCCTTCTCACCCCATCAATATATCCTTCTAACCCGTTCAATATATCCTTCTAACCCCAATATATCCTTGTCACCCAATCAATATATCCTTCTAAACCCATCAAATATATCCTTCTCACCCCATCGATAAATACTTCTAACCTCATCGATATATCCTTCTAACCTCATCAATATATCCTTCCAGCCCCATCAATATATCCTTCTCACCCCATCAATATATCCTTCTCACCCCATCAATATATCCTTTTAACCCCGTCAATATATCCTTTTAACACCATCAATATATCCTTCTCGCCGAATTAATATAGCCTTCTCACCCCATCAATATATACTTCTCAGTCCATCAATATATCCTTCTCACCCCATCAATACATCCTTCGAACCCCATCAATATATCCTTCTCACCCAATTAATATATCCTTTTAACCCCATCAATATATCCTTCTCACCCCATCAATAAATCCTACTGAACCCATCAATATATCCTTCTCACCCCATCAATATATCCTTCTCACCCAGTCAATATATCCTTCTCACCCCATCAATGGATCCTAGTAACCCCATCAATATATCCTTCTAACCCCATCAATATATCCTTCTAACCCCATCAACACATCCATCTCGCCCAATTAATATATCCTTCTCACCGCATCAATATATCCTTCTCACCCCATCAATATATCCTTCTCACCCCATCAATATATCCTTCTCACCCCATCAATATATCCTTCTCACCCCATCAATATATCCTTCTAACCCCATCAACACATCCATCTCGCCCAATTAATATATCCTTCTCACCGCATCAATATATCCTTCTCACCCCATCAATATATCCTTCTCACCCCATCAATATATCCTTCTCACCCCATCAATATATCCTTCTCACCCATCAATATATCCTTCTCACCCCATCAATATATCCTGCTCACCACATCAATATTTCCTTCTCACCCCATCAATATATCCTTCTCACCCCATCAATATATCCTTTTAACCCCGTCAATATATCCTTTTAACCCCATCAATATATCGTTCTCGCCCAATTAATATATCCTTCTCACCCCATCAATATATACTTCTCAGTCCATCAATATATCCTTCTCACCCCATCAATACATCCTTCTAACCCCATCAATATATCCTTCTCGCCCAATTAATATATCCTTCTAACCCCATCAATATATCCATCTCACCACATCAATAAATCCTTCTCAACCCATCAATATATCCTTCTCACCCCATCAATATATCCTTCTCACCCAGTCAATATATCCTTCTCACCCAATCAATATATCCTTCTCAACCCATCAATATATCCTTCTAACCCCATCAATATATCCTTCTAACCCCATCGGTATATCCTTCTAACCCCATGAATGTATCCTTCTCACCGCATCAATATATCCTTCTCACCCCATCAATATATCCATCTCACCCCATCAATATATCCTTCTAACCCCATCAATATATTCTTCTAACCCCATCAATACATCCATCTCGCCCAATTAATATATCCATCTCACCCCATCAATATATCCTTCTCACCCCATCAATATATCCTTCTCACCCCATCATTATATCCTGCTCACCCCATCAATATATCCTTCGAACCCCATCAATATTTTCTTCTCACCCCATCAATATATCCTTCTCACCCCATCAATATATCCTTCTCACCCCATCAATATATCCTTCTCACCCCATCAATATATCCTGCTCACCCCATCAATATATCCTTCTAACCCCATCAGTATTTCCTTCTCACCCCATCAATATATCCTTCTCGCCCAATTAATATATCCTTCTCACCCCATCAATATATCCTTCCAACCCAATCAATATATCCTTCTAACCCCATCAATATATCCTTCTCAACCCATCAATATATCCTTCTAACCCCATCAATATATCCTTCTAACCCCATCGGTGTATCCTTCTAACCCCATCAATGTATCCTTCTCACCGCATCAATATATCCTTCTCACCCCATCAATATATCCTTCTCACCCCATCAATATATCCTTCTAACCCCATCAATATATCCTTCTAACCCCAATATATCCTTGTCACCCAATCAATATATCCTTCTAACCCCATCAAATATATCCTTCTCACCCCATCGATAAATACTTCTAACCTCATCGATATATCCTTCTAACCTCATCAATATATCCTTCCAGCCCCATCAATATATCCTTCTCACCCCATCAATATATCCTTCTCACCCCATCAATATATCCTTTTAACCCCGTCAATATATCCTTTTAACCCCATCAATATATCCTTCTCGCCGAATTAATATAGCCTTCTCACCCCATCAATATATACTTCTCAGTCCATCAATATATCCTTCTCACCCCATCAATACATCCTTCTCACCCCATCAATACATCCTTCTAACCCCATCAATATATCCTTCTCGCCCAATTAATATATCCTTTTAACCCCATCAATATATCCTTCTCACCCCATCAATAAATCCTACAGAACCAATCAATATATCCTTCTCACCCCATCAATATATCCTTCTCACCCAGTCAATATATCCTTCTCACCCCATCAATGGATCCTAGTAACCCCATCAATATATCCTTCTAACCCCATCAAAATATCCTTCTAACCCCATCAACACATCCATCTCGCCCAATTAATATATCCTTCTCACCGCATCAATATATCCTTCTCACCCCATCAATATATCCTTCTCACCCCATCAATATATCATTCTCACCCCATCAATATATCCTTCTCACCCCATCAATATATCCTTCTCACCCCATCAATATATCCTTCTCACCCCATCAATATTTCCTTCTCACCCCATCAATATATCCTTCTCACCCCATCAATATATCCTTTTAACCCCGTCAATATATCCTTTTAACCCCATCAATATATCCTTCTCGCCCAATTAATATATCCTTCTCACCCCATACAATATATACTTTTCAGTCCATCAATATATCCTTCTCACCCCATCAATACATCCTTCTAACCCCATCAATATATCCTTCTCGCACAATTAATATATCCTTCTAACCCCATCAATATATCCATCTCACCACATCAATAAATCCTTCTCAACCCATCAATATATCCTTCTCACCCCATCAATATATCCTTCTCACCCAGTCAATATATCCTTCTCACCCAATCAATATATCCTTCTCAACCCATCAATATATCCTTCTAACCCCATCAATACATCCATCTCGCCCAATTAATATATCCATCTCACCGCATCAATATATCCTTCTCACCCCATCAATATATCCTTCTCACCCCATCAATATATCCTTCTAACCCCGTCAATATATCCTTCTAACCCCATCAATATATCCTTCTAACCCCATCAAATATATCCTTCTCACCCCATCAATATATCCTTCTCACCCCATCATTATATCCTGCTCACCCCATCAATATATCCTTCGAACCCCATCAATATTTTCTTCTCACCCCATCAATATATCCTTCTCACCCCATCAATATATCCTTCTCACCCCATCAATATATCCTTCTCACCCCATCAATATATCCTTCTCACCCCATCAATATATCCTTCTCACCCCATCAATATATCCTGCTCACCCCATCAACATATCCTTCTAACCCCATCAGTATTTCCTTCTCACCCCATCAATATATCCTTCTCGCCCAATTAATATATCCTTCTCACCCCATCAATATATCCTTCCAACCCAATCAATATATCCTTCTAACTCCATCAATATATCCTTCTCGCCCAATTAATATATCCTTCTCACCCCATCAATATATCCTTCTCACCCCATCAATATATCCTTTTAACCCCGTCAATATATCCTTTTAACCCCATCAATATATCCTTCTCGCCCAATTAATATAGCCTTCTCACCCCATTAATATATACTTCTCAGTCCATCAATATATCCTTCTCACCCCATCAATATATCCTTCTAACCCCATCAATATATCCTTCTCACCCCATCAATAAATCCTACTGAACCCATCAATATATCCTTCTCACCCAATCAATATATCCTTCTCAACCCATCAATATATCCTTCTAACCCCATCAATATATCCTTCTAACCCCATCGGTATATCCTTCTAACCCCATCAATGTATCCTTCTCACCGCATCAATATATCCTTCTCACCCCATCAATATATCCTTCTCACCCCATCAATATATCCTTCTAACCCCATCAATATATCCTTCTAACCCCAATATATCCTTGTCACCCAATCAATATATCCTTCTAACCCCATCAAATATATCCTTCTCACCCCATCGATAAATACTTCTAACCTCATCGATATATCCTTCTAACCTCATCAATATATCCTTCCAGCCCCATCAATATATCCTTCTCACCCCATCAATATATCCTTCTCACCCAGTCAATATATCCTTCTCACCCAATTAATATATCCTTCTCAACCCATCAATATATCTTTCTAACCCCATCAATATATCCTTCTAACCCCATCGGTATATCCTTCTAACCCCATGAATGTATCCTTCTCACCGCATCAATATATCCTTCTCACCCCATCAATATATCCATCTCACCCCATCAATATATCCTTCTAACCCCATCAATATATTCTTCTAACCCCATCAATACATCCATCTCGCCCAATTAATATATCCATCTCACCCCATCAATATATACTTCTCAGTCCATCAATATATCCTTCTCACCCCATCAATATATCCTTCTAACCCCATCAATATATCCTTCTCACCCCATCAATAAATCCTACTGAACCAATCAATATATCCTTCTCACCCAATCAATATATCCTTCTCAACCCATCAATATATCCTTCTAACCCCATCAATATATCCTTCTAACCCCATCGGTGTATCCTTCTAACCCCATCAATGTATCCTTCTCACCGCATCAATATATCCTTCTCACCCCATCAATATATCCTTCTCACCCCATCAATATATCCTTCTAACCCCATCAATATATCCTTCCAACCCCAATATATCCTTGTCACCCAATCAATATATCCTTCTAACCCCATCAAATATATCCTTCTCACCCCATCGATAAATACTTCTAACCTCATCGATATATCCTTCTAACCTCATCAATATATCCTTCCAGCCCCATCAATATATCCTTCTCACCCCATCAATATATCCTTCTCACCCCATCAATATATCCTTTTAACCCCGTCAATATATCCTTTTAACACCATCAATATATCCTTCTCGCCGAATTAATATAGCCTTCTCACCCCATCAATATATACTTCTCAGTCCATCAATATATCCTTCTCACCCCATCAATACATCCTTCGAACCCCATCAATATATCCTTCTCACCCAATTAATATATCCTTTTAACCCCATCAATATATCCTTCTCACCCCATCAATAAATCCTACTGAACCCATCAATATATCCTTCTCACCCCATCAATATATCCTTCTCACCCAGTCAATATATCCTTCTCACCCCATCAATGGATCCTAGTAACCCCATCAATATATCCTTCTAACCCCATCAATATATCCTTCTAACCCCATCAACACATCCATCTCGCCCAATTAATATATCCTTCTCACCGCATCAATATATCCTTCTCACCCCATCAATATATCCTTCTCACCCCATCAATATATCCTTCTCACCCCATCAATATATCCTTCTAACCCCATCAACACATCCATCTCGCCCAATTAATATATCCTTCTCACCGCATCAATATATCCTTCTCACCCCATCAATATATCCTTCTCACCCCATCAATATATCCTTCTCACCCCATCAATATATCCTTCTCACCCCATCAATATATCCTTCTCACCCATCAATATATCCTTCTCACCCCATCAATATATCCTGCTCACCACATCAATATTTCCTTCTCACCCCATCAATATATCCTTCTCACCCCATCAATATATCCTTTTAACCCCGTCAATATATCCTTTTAACCCCATCAATATATCGTTCTCGCCCAATTAATATATCCTTCTCACCCCATCAATATATACTTCTCAGTCCATCAATATATCCTTCTCACCCCATCAATACATCCTTCTAACCCCATCAATATATCCTTCTCGCCCAATTAATATATCCTTCTAACCCCATCAATATATCCATCTCACCACATCAATAAATCCTTCTCAACCCATCAATATATCCTTCTCACCCCATCAATATATCCTTCTCACCCAGTCAATATATCCTTCTCACCCAATCAATATATCCTTCTCAACCCATCAATATATCCTTCTAACCCCATCAATATATCCTTCTAACCCCATCGGTATATCCTTCTAACCCCATGAATGTATCCTTCTCACCGCATCAATATATCCTTCTCACCCCATCAATATATCCTTCTCGCCCAATCAATAAATGCTTCTCACCCCATCAATATATCCTTCAAACATAATCAATGTATCCTTCTAACCCCATCAATGTACAGTTCTAACCCCATCAATGTATCCTTCTAACCCCATCAATATATCCTTCTAACCCCATCAATATATCCTTCTCACCCCATCAATATATCCTTCTCACCCCATCAATATATCCTTCTCACCCCATCAATATATCCTTCTAACCCCGTCAATATATCCTTCTAACCCCATCAATATATCCTTCTAACCCCATCAAATATATCCTTCTCACCCCATCAATATATCCTTCTCACCCCATCATTATATCCTGCTCACCCCATCAATATATCCTTCGAACCCCATCAATATTTTCTTCTCACCCCATCAATATATCCTTCTCACCCCATCAATATATCCTTCTAACCCCATCAATATATCCTTCTCACCCCATCAATATATCCTTCTCACCCCATCAATATATCCTTCTCACCCCATCAATATATCCTGCTCACCCCATCAATATATCCTTCTAACCCCATCAGTATTTCCTTCTCACCCCATCAATATATCCTTCTCGCCCAATTAATATATCCTTCTCACCCCATCAATATATCCTTCCAACCCAATCAATATATCCTTCTAACTCCATCAATATATCCTTCTCGCCCAATTAATATATCCTTCTAACCCCATCAATATATCCTTCTCACCCCATCAATATATCCTTTTAACCCCGTCAATATATCCTTTTAACCCCATCAATATATCCTTCTCGCCCAATTAATATAGCCTTCTCACCCCATTAATATATACTTCTCAGTCCATCAATATATCCTTCTCACCCCATCAATATATCCTTCTAACCCCATCAATATATCCTTCTCACCCCATCAATAAATCCTACTGAACCCATCAATATATCCTTCTCACCCAATCAATATATCCTTCTCAACCCATCAATATATCCTTCTAACCCCATCAATATATCCTTCTAACCCCATCGGTATATCCTTCTAACCCCATCAATGTATCCTTCTCACCGCATCAATATATCCTTCTCACCCCATCAATATATCCTTCTCACCCCATCAATATATCCTTCTAACCCCATCAATATATCCTTCTAACCCCAATATATCCTTGTCACCCAATCAATATATCCTTCTAACCCCATCAAATATATCCTTCTCACCCCATCGATAAATACTTCTAACCTCATCGATATATCCTTCTAACCTCATCAATATATCCTTCCAGCCCCATCAATATATCCTTCTCACCCCATCAATATATCCTTCTCACCCAGTCAATATATCCTTCTCACCCAATCAATATATCCTTCTCAACCCATCAATATATCCTTCTAACCCCATCAATATATCCTTCTAACCCCATCGGTATATCCTTCTAACCCCATGAATGTATCCTTCTCACCGCATCAATATATCCTTCTCACCCCATCAATATATCCATCTCACCCCATCAATATATCCTTCTAACCCCATCAATATATTCTTCTAACCCCATCAATACATCCATCTCGCCCAATTAATATATCCATCTCACCCCATCAATATATACTTCTCAGTCCATCAATATATCCTTCTCACCCCATCAATATATCCTTCTAACCCCATCAATATATCCTTCTCACCCCATCAATAAATCCTACTGAACCAATCAATATATCCTTCTCACCCAATCAATATATCCTTCTCAACCCATCAATATATCCTTCTAACCCCATCAATATATCCTTCTAACCCCATCGGTGTATCCTTCTAACCCCATCAATGTATCCTTCTCACCGCATCAATATATCCTTCTCACCCCATCAATATATCCTTCTCACCCCATCAATATATCCTTCTAACCCCATCAATATATCCTTCTAACCCCAATATATCCTTGTCACCCAATCAATATATCCTTCTAACCCCATCAAATATATCCTTCTCACCCCATCGATAAATACTTCTAACCTCATCGATATATCCTTCTAACCTCATCAATATATCCTTCCAGCCCCATCAATATATCCTTCTCACCCCATCAATATATCCTTCTCACCCCATCAATATATCCTTTTAACCCCGTCAATATATCCTTTTAACACCATCAATATATCCTTCTCGCCGAATTAATATAGCCTTCTCACCCCATCAATATATACTTCTCAGTCCATCAATATATCCTTCTCACCCCATCAATACATCCTTCGAACCCCATCAATATATCCTTCTCACCCAATTAATATATCCTTTTAACCCCATCAATATATCCTTCTCACCCCATCAATAAATCCTACTGAACCCATCAATATATCCTTCTCACCCCATCAATATATCCTTCTCACCCAGTCAGTATATCCTTCTCACCCCATCAATGGATCCTAGTAACCCCATCAATATATCCTTCTAACCCCATCAATATATCCTTCTAACCCCATCAACACATCCATCTCGCCCAATTAATATATCCTTCTCACCGCATCAATATATCCTTCTCACCCCATCAATATATCCTTCTCACCCCATCAATATATCCTTCTCACCCCATCAATATATCCTTCTCACCCCATCAATATATCCTTCTAACCCCATCAACACATCCATCTCGCCCAATTAATATATCCTTCTCACCGCATCAATATATCCTTCTCACCCCATCAATATATCCTTCTCACCCCATCAATATATCCTTCTCACCCCATCAATATATCCTTCTCACCCCATCAATATATCCTTCTCACCCATCAATATATCCTTCTCACCCCATCAATATATCCTGCTCACCACATCAATATTTCCTTCTCACCCCATCAATATATCCTTCTCACCCCATCAATATATCCTTTTAACCCCGTCAATATATCCTTTTAACCCCATCAATATATCGTTCTCGCCCAATTAATATATCCTTCTCACCCCATCAATATATACTTCTCAGTCCATCAATATATCCTTCTCACCCCATCAATACATCCTTCTAACCCCATCAATATATCCTTCTCGCCCAATTAATATATCCTTCTAACCCCATCAATATATCCATCTCACCACATCAATAAATCCTTCTCAACCCATCAATATATCCTTCTCACCCCATCAATATATCCTTCTCACCCAGTCAATATATCCTTCTCACCCAATCAATATATCCTTCTCAACCCATCAATATATCCTTCTAACCCCATCAATATATCCTTCTAACCCCATCGGTATATCCTTCTAACCCCATGAATGTATCCTTCTCACCGCATCAATATATCCTTCTCACCCCATCAATATATCCATCTCACCCCATCAATATATCCTTCTAACCCCATCAATATATTCTTCTAACCCCATCAATACATCCATCTCGCCCAATTAATATATCCATCTCACCCCATCAATATATCCTTCTCACCCCATCAATATATCCTTCTCACCCCATCATTATATCCTGCTCACCCCATCAATATATCCTTCGAACCCCATCAATATTTTCTTCTCACCCCATCAATATATCCTTCTCACCCCATCAATATATCCTTCTCACCCCATCAATATATCCTTCTCACCCCATCAATATATCCTTCTCACCCCATCAATATATCCTGCTCACCCCATCAATATATCCTTCTAACCCCATCAGTATTTCCTTCTCACCCCATCAATATATCCTTCTCGCCCAATTAATATATCCTTCTCACCCCATCAATATATCCTTCTCACCCCATCAATATATCCTTCTCACCCCATCAATATATCCTTCTCACCCCATCAATACATCCTTCTAACCCCATCAATATATCCTTCCCGCCCAATTAATATATCCTTTTAACCCCATCAATATATCCTTCTCACCCCATCAATAAATCCTACTGAACCCATCAATATATCCTTCTCACCCCATCAATATATCCTTCTCACCCAGTCAATATATCCTTCTCACCCAATCAATATATCCTTCTCAACCCATCAATATATCCTTCTAACCCCATCAATATATCCTTCTAACCCCATCGGTATATCCTTCTAACCTCATCAATGTATCCTTCTCACCGCATCAATATATCCTTCTCACCCCATCAATATATCCTTCTCACCCCATCAATATATCCTTCTAACCCCATCAATATATCCTTCTAACCCCAATATATCCTTTTACACCCAATCAATATATCCTTCTCAACCCATCAATATATCCTTCTAACCCCATCAATATATCCTTCTAACCCCATCGGTATATCCTTCTAACCTCATCAATGTATCCTTCTCACCGCATCAATATATCCTTCTCACCCCATCAATATATCCTTCTCACCCCATCAATATATCCTTCTAACCCCATCAATATATCCTTCTAACCCCAATATATCCTTGTCACCCAATCAATATATCCTTCTAACCCCATCAAATATATCCTTCTCACCCCATCGATAAATACTTCTAACCTCATCGATATATCCTTCTAACCTCATCAATATATCCTTCCAGTCCCATCAATATATCCTTCTCACCCCATCAATATATCCTTCTCACCCCATCAATATATCCATCTCACCCCATCAATATATCCTTCGAACCCCATCAATATATTCTTCTAACCCCATCAATACATCCATCTCGCCCAATTAATATGTACTTCTAACCCCATCAATATATCCTTCTCACCCCATCAATATATCCTTCTCACCCCATCAATATATCCTTCTTACCCCGTCAATATATCCTTCTAACCCCATCAATATATCCTTCTAACCCCATCAAATATATCCTTCTAAACCCATCAATATATCCTTCTAACCCCAATATATCCTGTCACCCAATCAATATATCCTTCTAACCCCATCAAATATATCCTTCTCACCCCATCGATAAATACTTCTAACCCCATCGATATATCCTTCTAACCTCATCAATATATCCTTCCAGCCCCATCAATATATCCTTCTCACCCCATCAATATATCCTTCTCACCCCATCAATATATCCATCTCACCCCATCAATATATCCTTCTAACCCCATCAATATATTCTTCTAACCCCATCAATACATCCATCTCGCCCAATTAATATGTACTTCTAACCCCATCAATATATCCTTCTCACCCCATCAATATATCCTTCTCACCCCATCAATATATCCTTCTTACCCCGTCAATATATCCTTCTAACCCCATCAATATATCCTTCTAACCCCATCAAATATATCCTTCTCACCCCATCAATATATCCTTCTCACCCCATCAATATATCCTTCTCACCCCATCAATATATCCTTCTAACCCCATCAATATTTCCTTCTCACCCCATCAATATATCCTTCTCGCCCAAGTAATATATCCTTTTCACCCCATTAATATATCCTTCTCACCCCATCAATATATCCTTCTCACACAATCAATATTTCCTGCTCACCCCATCAATATATCCTTCTCGCCCAATTAATATATCCTTCTCACCTCATCAATATATCCTTCTAAACCCGTCAATATATCCTTCTCACCCCATCAATATATCCTTCTAACCCTATCAATATATCCTTCTAACCCCATCAAATATATCCTTCTCACCCCATCAATATATCCTTCTAAACCCGTCAATATATCCTAGTAACCCCATCAATATATCCTTCTAACCCCATCAATATATCCTTCTAACCCCATCAACACATCCATCTCGCCCAATTAATATATCGTTCTCACCCAATCAATATATCCTTCTCACCCCATCAATATATCCTTCTCACCCCATCAATATATCCTTCTCACCCCATCAATATATCCTGCTCACCACATCAATATTTCCTTCTCACCCCATCAATATATCCTTCTTGGCCAATTAATATATCCTTCTCACCCCGTCAACATATCCTTCCAACCCAATCAATATATCCTTCTCGCCCAATTAATATATCCTTCTCACCCCATCAATATATACTTCTCAGTCCATCAATATAGCCTTCTAACCCCATCAATATATCCTTCTCACCCAATTAATATATGTTTCTAACCCCATCAATGTATCCTAGTAACCCCATCAATATATCCTTCTAACCCCATCAATATATCCTTCTAACCCCATCAACACATCCATCTCGCCCAATTAATATATCCTTCGAACCCCATCAATATTTTCTTCTCACCCCATCAATATATCCTTCTCACCCCATCAATATATCCTTCTCACCCCATCAATATATCCTTCTCACCCCATCAATATATCCTTCTCACCCCATCAATATATCCTGCTCACCCCATCAATATATCCTTCTAACCCCATCAGTATTTCCTTCTCACCCCATCAATATATCCTTCTCGCCCAATTAATATATCCTTCTCACCCCATCAATATATCCTTCTCACCCCATCAATATATCCTTCTCACCCCATCAATATATCCTTCTCACCCCATCAATACATCCTTCTAACCCCATCAATATATCCTTCCCGCCCAATTAATATATCCTTTTAACCCCATCAATATATCCTTCTCACCCCATCAATAAATCCTACTGAACCCATCAATATATCCTTCTCACCCCATCAATATATCCTTCTCACCCAGTCAATATATCCTTCTCACCCAATCAATATATCCTTCTCAACCCATCAATATATCCTTCTAACCCCATCAATATATCCTTCTAACCCCATCGGTATATCCTTCTAACCTCATCAATGTATCCTTCTCACCGCATCAATATATCCTTCTCACCCCATCAATATATCCTTCTCACCCCATCAATATATCCTTCTAACCCCATCAATATATCCTTCTAACCCCAATATATCCTTGTCACCCAATCAATATATCCTTCTCAACCCATCAATATATCCTTCTAACCCCATCAATATATCCTTCTAACCCCATCGGTATATCCTTCTAACCTCATCAATGTATCCTTCTCACCGCATCAATATATCCTTCTCACCCCATCAATATATCCTTCTCACCCCATCAATATATCCTTCTAACCCCATCAATATATCCTTCTAACCCCAATATATCCTTGTCACCCAATCAATATATCCTTCTAACCCCATCAAATATATCCTTCTCACCCCATCGATAAATACTTCTAACCTCATCGATATATCCTTCTAACCTCATCAATATATCCTTCCAGCCCCATCAATATATCCTTCTCACCCCATCAATATATCCTTCTCACCCCATCAATATATCCATCTCACCCCATCAATATATCCTTCGAACCCCATCAATATATTCTTCTAACCCCATCAATACATCCATCTCGCCCAATTAATATGTACTTCTAACCCCATCAATATATCCTTCTCACCCCATCAATATATCCTTCTCACCCCATCAATATATCCTTCTTACCCCGTCAATATATCCTTCTAACCCCATCAATATATCCTTCTAACCCCATCAAATATATCCTTCTAAACCCATCAATATATCCTTCTAACCCCAATATATCCTGTCACCCAATCAATATATCCTTCTAACCCCATCAAATATATCCTTCTCACCCCATCGATAAATACTTCTAACCCCATCGATATATCCTTCTAACCTCATCAATATATCCTTCCAGCCCCATCAATATATCCTTCTCACCCCATCAATATATCCTTCTCACCCCATCAATATATCCATCTCACCCCATCAATATATCCTTCTAACCCCATCAATATATTCTTCTAACCCCATCAATACATCCATCTCGCCCAATTAATATGTACTTCTAACCCCATCAATATATCCTTCTCACCCCATCAATATATCCTTCTCACCCCATCAATATATCCTTCTTACCCCGTCAATATATCCTTCTAACCCCATCAATATATCCTTCTAACCCCATCAAATATATCCTTCTCACCCCATCAATATATCCTTCTCACCCCATCAATATATCCTTCTCACCCCATCAATATATCCTTCTAACCCCATCAATATTTCCTTCTCACCCCATCAATATATCCTTCTCGCCCAAGTAATATATCCTTTTCACCCCATTAATATATCCTTCTCACCCCATCAATATATCCTTCTCACACAATCAATATTTCCTGCTCACCCCATCAATATATCCTTCTCGCCCAATTAATATATCCTTCTCACCTCATCAATATATCCTTCTAAACCCGTCAATATATCCTTCTCACCCCATCAATATATCCTTCTAACCCTATCAATATATCCTTCTAACCCCATCAAATATATCCTTCTCACCCCATCAATATATCCTTCTAAACCCGTCAATATATCCTAGTAACCCCATCAATATATCCTTCTAACCCCATCAATATATCCTTCTAACCCCATCAACACATCCATCTCGCCCAATTAATATATCGTTCTCACCCAATCAATATATCCTTCTCACCCCATCAATATATCCTTCTCACCCCATCAATATATCCTTCTCACCCCATCAATATATCCTGCTCACCACATCAATATTTCCTTCTCACCCCATCAATATATCCTTCTCGGCCAATTAATATATCCTTCTCACCCCGTCAACATATCCTTCCAACCCAATCAATATATCCTTCTCGCCCAATTAATATATCCTTCTCACCCCATCAATATATACTTCTCAGTCCATCAATATAGCCTTCTAACCCCATCAATATATCCTTCTCACCCAATTAATATATGTTTCTAACCCCATCAATGTATCCTAGTAACCCCATCAATATATCCTTCTAACCCCATCAATATATCCTTCTAACCCCATCAACACATCCATCTCGCCCAATTAATATATCCTTCTCACCCAATCAATATATCCTTCTCACCCCATCAATATATCCTTCTCACCCCATCAATATATTCTTCTCACCCCATCAATATATCCTTCTCAACCCATCAATATATCCTGCTCACCACATCAATATTTCCTTCTCACCCCATCAATATATCCTTCTCACCCCATCAATATATCCTTCTCACTCCATCAATATATCCTGCTCACCACATCAATATTTCCTTCTCACCCCATCAATATATCCTTCTCACCCCATCAATATATCCTTTTAACCCCGTCAATATATCCTTTTAACCCCATCAATATATCCTTCTCGCCCAATTAATATATCCTTCTAACCCCATCAATATATCCTTCTAACCCCATCAATACATCCATCTCGCCCAATTAATATATCCTTCTCACCCCATCAATATATCCTTCTCACCCCAACAATATATCCTTCTCACCCCATCAATATATCCTTCTCACCCCATCAATATATCCTTCTCACCCCATCAATATATCCTTCTCACCCCATCAATGTATCCTTCTCACCCAATTAATATATCCATCGAAACCAATCAATATATCCTTCTTACCCCATCAATATATCCTTCTGACCCCATCAATATATCCTTCTAACCCCATCAATACATCCATCTCACCCAATTAATATATGTTTCTAACCCCATCAATGTATCCTAGTAACCCCATCAATATATCCTTCTAACCCCATCAATATATCATTCTAACCCCATCAATACATCCATCTCGCCCAATTAATATATCCTTCTCACCCCATCAATATATCCTTCTCACCCCAACAATATATCCTTCTCACCCCATCAATATATCCTTCTCACCCCATCAATATATCCTTCTCACCCCATCAATATATCCTTCTCAACCCATCAATATATCCTTCCAACCCAATCAATATATCCTTCTAACCCCATCAATATATCCTTCTCGCCCAAATAATATATCCTTTTCACCCCATCAATATATCCTTCTCACCCAATCAATATATCCTTCTAACCCCATCAATATATCCTTCTCGCCCAATTAATATATCCTTCTCACCCCATCAATATATCCTTCTCACCCCATCAATATATCCTTCTAACCCCGTCAATATATCCTTCTCACCCCATCAATATATCCTTCTCACCCCATCAATATATCCTTCTTACCCCATCAATATATCCTTCTAACCCCATCAATATATCCTTCTCGCCCAAGTAATATATCCTTTTCACCCCATCAATATATCCTTCTCACCCAATCAATATATCCTTCTAACCCCATCAATATATCCTTCTCACCCCATCAATATATCCTTCTCACCCCATCAATATATCCTTCTCACCTCAACAATATATCGTTCTCACCCCATCAAATATATCCTGCTCACCCCATCAATATATCCTTCTAACCCCATCGATATATCCTTCTAACCCAATCGATATATCATTCTCACCCCATCATTATATACTTCTAACCCCATCAAATATATCCTTCTCACCCCATCAATATATCCTTCTCACCCCATCAATATATCCTTCTCACCCCATCAATATATCCTGCTCACCCCATCAATATTTGCTTCTCACCCCATCAATATATCCTTCTCGCCCAAATAATATATCCTTTTCACCCCATCAATATATCCTTCTCACCCCATCAATATTTCCTTCTCACCCCTTTAATATATCCTTCTCACCCCATCAATATATCCTTCTCACCCCATCAATATATCCGGCTCGCCCATCAATATTTCCTTCTCACCCAATTAATATATCCTTCTCACCCCATCAATATATACTTCTAACCCAATCAATATATCCTTCTAACCCCATCAATATATCCTTCTCGCCTAATTAATATATCCTTCTCACACCATCAATATATCCTTCTAACCCCGTCAATATATCCTTCTCACGCCATCAATATATCCTTCTAACCCCATCAATATATCCTTCCAACCCCATCAAATATATCCTTCTCACCCCATCAATATATCCTTCTCACCCCATCAATATATCCTTCTCACCCCATGAATATATCCTGCTCACCCCATCAATATATCCTTCTAACCCCATCAATATTTCCTTCTCATCCCATCAATATATCCTTCTCGCCCAAATAATATATCCTTTTCACCCCATCAATATATCCTTCTCACCCAATCAATATATCCTTCTAACCCCATCAATATATCCTTCTCGCCCAATTAATATATCCTTCTCACCCCATCAATATATCCTTCTCACCCCATCAATATATCCTTCTAACCCCGTCAATATATCCTTCTCACCCCATCAATATATCCTTCTCACCCCATCAATATATCCTTCTAACCCCATCAAATATATCCTTCTCATCTCATCAATATATCCTTCTCACCCCATCAAATATATCCTTCTCACCCCATCAATATATCCTTCTAACCCCATCGATATATCCTTCTAACCCCATCGATATATCCTTCGCACCCCATCAATATATCCTTCTAACCCCATCAATGTATCCTTCTCACCCAATTAATATATCCTTCGAAACCAATCAATATATCCTTCTTACCCCATCAATATATCCTTCTGACACCATCAATATATCCTTCTAACCCCATCAATGTATCCTTCCCACCCAATTAATATATCCTTCTAAACCAATCAATATATCCTTCTAACCCCATCAATATATCCTTCTAACCCCATCAATATATCCTTCTCACCCAATTAATATATGTTTCTAACCCCATCAATGTATCCTAGTAACCCCATCAATATATCCTTCTAACCCCATCAATATATCCTTCTAACCCCATCAATACATCCATGTCGCCCAATTAATATATCCTTCTCACCCCATCAATATATCCTTCTCAGCCCATCAATATATCCTTCTCACCCCATCAATGTATCCTTCTCACCCCATCAATATATCCTTCTCACCCCATCAATATATTCTTCCAACCCAATCAATATATCCTTCTAACCCCATCAATATATCCTTCTCGCCCAATTAATATATCCTTCTCACCCCATCAATATATCCTTCTCACCCCATCAATATATCCTTCTCACCCCATCAATACATCCTTCTAACCCCATCAATATATCCTTCTCGCCCAATTAATATATCCTTCTCACCCCATCAATATATCCTTCTCACCCCATCAATATATCCTTCTCACCCCATCAATATATCCTTCTAACCCCATCAATATATCCTTCTAACCCTAATATATGCTTGTCACCCAATCAATATATCCTTCTAACCCCATCAAATATATCCTTCTCACCCCATCGATAAATACTTCTAACCCCATCGATATATCCTTCTAACCTCATCAATATATCCTTCCAGCCCCATCAATATATCCTTCTCACCCCATCAATATATCCTTCTCACCCCATCAATATATCCATCTCACCCCATCAATATATCCTTCTAACCCCATCAATATATTCTTCTAACCCCATCAATACATCCATCTCGCCCAATTAATATGTACTTCTAACCCCATCAATATATCCTTCTCACCCCATCAATATATCCTTCTCACCCCATCAATATATCCTTCTTACCCCGTCAATATATCCTTCTAACCCCATCAATATATCCTTCTAACCCCATCAAATATATCCTTCTCACCCCATCAATATATCCTTCTCACCCCATCAATATATCCTTCTCACCCCATCAATATATCCTTCTAACCCCATCAATATTTCCTTCTCACCCCATCAATATATCCTTCTCGCCCAAGTAATATATCCTTTTCACCCCATCAATATATCCTTCTCAGCCAATCAATATATCCTTCTAACCCCATCAATATATCCTTCTCACCCCATCAATATATCCTTCTAACCCCATCGATATATCCTTCTAACCCCATCGATATATCCTTCTCACCCCATCATTATATACTTCTAACCCCATCAAATATATCCTTCTCACCCCATCAATTTATCCTTCACACCCCATCAATATATCCTTCTCACCCCATCAATATATCCTGCTCACCCCATCAATATATCCTTCTAACCCCATCAACATTTCCTTCTCACCCCATCAATATATCCTTCTCGCCCAAATAATATATCCTTTTCACCCCATCAATATATCCTTCTCACCCCATCAATATTTCCTTCTCACCCCATTAATATATCCTTCTCACCCCATGAATATATCCTGCTCACCCCATCAATATATCCTTCTAACCCCATCAATATTTCCTTCTCATCCCATCAATATATCCTTCTCGCCCAAATAATATATCCTTTTCACCCCATCAATATATCCTTGTCACCCAATCAATATATCCTTCTAACCCCATCAATATATCCTTCTCGCCCAATTAATATATCCTTCTCATCCCATCAATATATCCTTCTCACCCCATCAATATATCCTTCTAACCCCGTCAATATATCCTTCTCACCCCATCAATATATCCTTCTCACCCCATCAATATATCCTTCTTACCCCATCAATATATCCTTCTAACCCCATCAAATATATCCTTCTCACCCCATCAAATATATCCTTCTCACCCCATCAATATATCCTTCTCACCCCATCAATATATCCTTCTCACCCCATCAATATTTCCTTCTCACCCCATCAATATATCCTTCTCGCCCAAGTAATATATCCTTTTCACCCCATCAATATATCCTTCTCACCCAATCAATATATCCTTCTAACCCCATCAATATATCCTTCTCACCCCATCAATATATCCTTCTCACCCCATCAATATATCCTTCTCACCTCAACAATATATCGTTCTCACCCCATCAAATATATCCTTCTCACCCCATCAATATATCCTTCTAACCCCATCGATATATCCTTCTAACCCCATCGATATATACTTCTCACCCCATCATTATATACTTCTAACCCCATCAAATATATCCTTCTCACCCCATCAATATATCCTGCTCACCCCATCAATATATCCTTCTAACCCCATCAATATTTCCTTCTCACCCCATCAATATTTCCTTCTCACCCCATTAATATATCCTTCTCACCCCATCAATATATCCTGCTCACCCCATCAATATATCCGGCTCGCCCCATCAATATTTCCTTCTCACCCCATCAATATATCCTTCTCGCCCAATTAATATATCCTTCTCACCCCATCAATTTATACTTCTAACCCAATCAATATATCCTTCTAACCCCATCAATATATCCTTATCGCCTAATTAATATATCCTTCTCACCCCATCAATATATCCTTCGAACCCCATCAATATATCCTTCTCACGCCATCAATATATCCTTCTAACCCCATCAATATATCCTTCCAACCCCATCAAATATATCCTTCTCACCCCATCAATATATCCTTCTCACCCCATCAATATATCCTTCTCACCCATTGAATATATCCTGCTCACCCCATCAATATATCCTTCTAACCCCATCAATATTTCCTTCTCATCACATCAATATATTCCTTCTCGCCCAATTAATATATCCTTCTCACCCCATCAATATATCCTTCTCACCCCATCAATATATCCTTCTAACCCCGTCAATATATCTTTCTCACCCCATCAATATATCCTTCTCACCCCATCAATATATCCTTCTAACCCCATCAAATATATCCTTCTCACCTCATCAATATATCCTTCTCACCCCATCAAATATATCCTTCTCACCCCATCAATATATCCTTCTAACCCCATCGATATATCCTTCTAACCCCATCGATATATCCTTCGCACCCCATCAATATATCCTTCTAACCCCATCAATGTATCCTTCTCACCCAATTAATATATCCTTCGAAACCAATCAATATATCCTTCTTACCCCATCAATATATCCTTCTAACCCCATCAATATATCCTTCTAACCCCATCAATGTATCCTTCTCACCCAATTAATATATCCTTCTAAACCAATCAATATATCCTTCTAACCCCGTCAATATATCCTTCTAACCCCATCAATATATCCTTCTCACCCAATTAATATATGTTTCTAACCCCATCAATGTATCCTAGTAACCCGATCAATATATCCTTCTAACCCCATCAATATATCCTTCTAACCCCATCAATACATCCATCTCGCCCAATTAATATATCCTTCTCACCCCACCAATATATCCTTCTCACCCCATCAATACATCCTTCTCACCCCATCAATATATCCTTCTCACCCCATCAATATATCCTTCTCACCCCATCAATATATCCTTCGCAACCCATCAATATATCCTTCCAACCCAATCAACATATCCTTCGAACCCCATCAATATATCCTTCTCGCCCAATTAATATATCCTTCTCACCCCATCAATATATCCTTCTCACCCCATCAATATATCCTTCTAACCCCGTCAATATATCCTTCTCACCCCATCAATATATCCTTCTCACCCCATCAATATATCCTTCTAACCCCATCAAATATATCCTTCTCATCTCATCAATATATCCTTCTCACCCCATCAAATATATCCTTCTCACCCCATCAATATATCCTTCTAACCCCATCGATATATCCTTCTAACCCCATCGATATATCCTTCGCACCCCATCAATATATCCTTCTAACCCCATCAATGTATCCTTCTCACCCAATTAATATATCCTTCGAAACCAATCAATATATCCTTCTTACCCCATCAATATATCCTTCTGACACCATCAATATATCCTTCTAACCCCATCAATGTATCCTTCCCACCCAATTAATATATCCTTCTAAACCAATCAATATATCCTTCTAACCCCATCAATATATCCTTCTAACCCCATCAATATATCCTTCTCACCCAATTAATATATGTTTCTAACCCCATCAATGTATCCTAGTAACCCCATCAATATATCCTTCTAACCCCATCAATATATCCTTCTAACCCCATCAATACATCCATGTCGCCCAATTAATATATCCTTCTCACCCCATCAATATATCCTTCTCAGCCCATCAATATATCCTTCTCACCCCATCAATGTATCCTTCTCACCCCATCAATATATCCTTCTCACCCCATCAATATATTCTTCCAACCCAATCAATATATCCTTCTAACCCCATCAATATATCCTTCTCGCCCAATTAATATATCCTTCTCACCCCATCAATATATCCTTCTCACCCCATCAATATATCCTTCTCACCCCATCAATACATCCTTCTAACCCCATCAATATATCCTTCTCGCCCAATTAATATATCCTTCTCACCCCATCAATATATCCTTCTCACCCCATCAATATATCCTTCTCACCCCATCAATATATCCTTCTAACCCCATCAATATATCCTTCTAACCCTAATATATGCTTGTCACCCAATCAATATATCCTTCTAACCCCATCAAATATATCCTTCTCACCCCATCGATAAATACTTCTAACCCCATCGATATATCCTTCTAACCTCATCAATATATCCTTCCAGCCCCATCAATATATCCTTCTCACCCCATCAATATATCCTTCTCACCCCATCAATATATCCATCTCACCCCATCAATATATCCTTCTAACCCCATCAATATATTCTTCTAACCCCATCAATACATCCATCTCGCCCAATTAATATGTACTTCTAACCCCATCAATATATCCTTCTCACCCCATCAATATATCCTTCTCACCCCATCAATATATCCTTCTTACCCCGTCAATATATCCTTCTAACCCCATCAATATATCCTTCTAACCCCATCAAATATATCCTTCTCACCCCATCAATATATCCTTCTCACCCCATCAATATATCCTTCTCACCCCATCAATATATCCTTCTAACCCCATCAATATTTCCTTCTCACCCCATCAATATATCCTTCTCGCCCAAGTAATATATCCTTTTCACCCCATCAATATATCCTTCTCAGCCAATCAATATATCCTTCTAACCCCATCAATATATCCTTCTCACCCCATCAATATATCCTTCTAACCCCATCGATATATCCTTCTAACCCCATCGATATATCCTTCTCACCCCATCATTATATACTTCTAACCCCATCAAATATATCCTTCTCACCCCATCAATATATCCTTCACACCCCATCAATATATCCTTCTCACCCCATCAATATATCCTGCTCACCCCATCAATATATCCTTCTAACCCCATCAACATTTCCTTCTCACCCCATCAATATATCCTTCTCGCCCAAATAATATATCCTTTTCACCCCATCAATATATCCTTCTCACCCCATCAATATTTCCTTCTCACCCCATTAATATATCCTTCTCACCCCATGAATATATCCTGCTCACCCCATCAATATATCCTTCTAACCCCATCAATATTTCCTTCTCATCCCATCAATATATCCTTCTCGCCCAAATAATATATCCTTTTCACCCCATCAATATATCCTTGTCACCCAATCAATATATCCTTCTAACCCCATCAATATATCCTTCTCGCCCAATTAATATATCCTTCTCATCCCATCAATATATCCTTCTCACCCCATCAATATATCCTTCTAACCCCGTCAATATATCCTTCTCACCCCATCAATATTTCCTTCTCACCCCATCAATATATCCTTCTTACCCCATCAATATATCCTTCTAACCCCATCAAATATATCCTTCTCACCCCATCAAATATATCCTTCTCACCCCATCAATATATCCTTCTCACCCCATCAATATATCCTTCTCACCCCATCAATATTTCCTTCTCACCCCATCAATATATCCTTCTCGCCCAAGTAATATATCCTTTTCACCCCATCAATATATCCTTCTCACCCAATCAATATATCCTTCTAACCCCATCAATATATCCTTCTCACCCCATCAATATATCCTTCTCACCCCATCAATATATCCTTCTCACCTCAACAATATATCGTTCTCACCCCATCAAATATATCCTTCTCACCCCATCAATATATCCTTCTAACCCCATCGATATATCCTTCTAACCCCATCGATATATCCTTCTCACCCCATCATTATATACTTCTAACCCCATCAAATATATCCTTCTCACCCCATCAATATATCCTGCTCACCCCATCAATATATCCTTCTAACCCCATCAATATTTCCTTCTCACCCCATCAATATATCCTTCTCGCCCAAATAATATATCCTTTTCACCCCATCAATATATCCTTCTCACCCCATCAATATTTCCTTCTCACCCCATTAATATATCCTTCTCACCCCATCAATATATCCTGCTCACCCCATCAATATATCCGGCTCGCCCCATCAATATTTCCTTCTCACCCCATCAATATATCCTTCTCGCCCAATTAATATATCCTTCTCACCCCATCAATTTATACTTCTAACCCAATCAATATATCCTTCTAACCCCATCAATATATCCTTATCGCCTAATTAATATATCCTTCTCACCCCATCAATATATCCTTCGAACCCCATCAATATATCCTTCTCACGCCATCAATATATCCTTCTAACCCCATCAATATATCCTTCCAACCCCATCAAATATATCCTTCTCACCCCATCAATATATCCTTCTCACCCCATCAATATATCCTTCTCACCCATTGAATATATCCTGCTCACCCCATCAATATATCCTTCTAACCCCATCAATATTTCCTTCTCATCACATCAATATATTCCTTCTCGCCCAATTAATATATCCTTCTCACCCCATCAATATATCCTTCTCACCCCATCAATATATCCTTCTAACCCCGTCAATATATCTTTCTCACCCCATCAATATATCCTTCTCACCCCATCAATATATCCTTCTAACCCCATCAAATATATCCTTCTCACCTCATCAATATATCCTTCTCACCCCATCAAATATATCCTTCTCACCCCATCAATATATCCTTCTAACCCCATCGATATATCCTTCTAACCCCATCGATATATCCTTCGCACCCCATCAATATATCCTTCTAACCCCATCAATGTATCCTTCTCACCCAATTAATATATCCTTCGAAACCAATCAATATATCCTTCTTACCCCATCAATATATCCTTCTAACCCCATCAATATATCCTTCTAACCCCATCAATGTATCCTTCTCACCCAATTAATATATCCTTCTAAACCAATCAATATATCCTTCTAACCCCGTCAATATATCCTTCTAACCCCATCAATATATCCTTCTCACCCAATTAATATATGTTTCTAACCCCATCAATGTATCCTAGTAACCCGATCAATATATCCTTCTAACCCCATCAATATATCCTTCTAACCCCATCAATACATCCATCTCGCCCAATTAATATATCCTTCTCACCCCACCAATATATCCTTCTCACCCCATCAATACATCCTTCTCACCCCATCAATATATCCTTCTCACCCCATCAATATATCCTTCTCACCCCATCAATATATCCTTCGCAACCCATCAATATATCCTTCCAACCCAATCAACATATCCTTCGAACCCCATCAATATATCCTTCTCGCCCAATTAATATATCCTTCTCACCCCATCAATATATCCTTCTCACCCCATCAATATATCCTTCTCACCCCATCAATACATCCTTCTAACCCCATCAATATAACCTTCTCGCCCAATTAATATATCCTTCTAACCCCATCAATATATCATTCTTACCCCATCAATATATCCTTCTCACCCCATCAATATATCCTTCTCACCCCATCAATATATCCTTCTAACCCCATCAATATATCCTTCCAACCCAATCAATATATCCTCCTAACCCCATCAATATATCCTTCTCGCCCAATTAATATATCCTTCTCACCCCTTCAATATATCCTTCTCACCCCATCAATATATCCTTCTCACCCCATCAATACATCCTTCTAACCCCATCAATATATCCTTCTCACCCAGTCAATATATCCCTCTCACCCAATCAATATATCCTTCTCAATCCATCAATATATCCTTCTAACCCCATCAATATATCCTTCAAACCCCATCGTTATATCCTTCTAACCCCATCAATGTATCCTTCTCACCCCATCAATATATCCTTCTCACCTCATCAATATATCCTTCTCACCCCATCAATATATCCTTCTCACCCCATCAATGTATCCTTCTAACCCAATCAATATATCCTTCTCACCCCATCGATATATCCTTCTCACCCCATCGATAAATCCTTCTAACCCCATCGATATATCCTTCTAACCCCATCAATATATCCTTGTAGACCCATCAATATATCATTTTCACCCCATCAATATATCCTTCGAACCCCATCAATATATCTTCTCACCTCATCAATATATCCTTCGAACCCCATCAATATATCCTTCTCACCCCATCAATATATCCTTCTCACCCCGTCAATAAATCCTTCTCACTCCATCAATATATCCTTCTCACCCCATCAATATATCTTTCTAACCCAATCAAATATATCCTTCTCACCCCATCAATATATCCTTCTCACCCCATCAATATATCCTTCTAACCCCATCAATATATCCTTCTCACCCCATCAATAAATCCTTCTCACCCCATCAATATATCCTTCTCACCCCATCAATATATCCTTCTAACCCCATCAATGTATCCTTCTCACCCCATGAATATATCCTGCTCACCCCATCAATATATCCTTCTTACCCCGTCAATATATCCTTCTAACCCCATCAATATATCCTTCTAACCCCATCAATATATCCTTCAAACCCCATCGTTATATCCTTCTCACCCCATCAATATATCCTTCTCACCCCATCAATATATCCTTCTAACCCCATCAATATTTCCTTCTCACCCCATCAATATATCCTTCTCGCCCAAGTAATATATCCTTTTCACCCCATTAATATATCCTTCTCACCCCATCAATATATCCTTCTCACACAATCAATATTTCCTGCTCACCCCATCAATATATCCTTCTCGCCCAATTAATATATCCTTCTCACCTCATCAATATATCCTTCTAAACCCGTCAATATATCCTTCTCACCCCATCAATATATCCTTCTAACCCTATCAATATATCCTTCTAACCCCATCAAATATATCCGTCTCACCCCATCAATATATCCTTCTAAACCCGTCAATATATCCTAGTAACCCCATCAATATATCCTTCTAACCCCATCAATATATCCTTCTAACCCCATCAACACATCCATCTCGCCCAATTAATATATCGTTCTCACCCAATCAATATATCCTTCTCACCCCATCAATATATCCTTCTCACCCCATCAATATATCCTTCTCACCCCATCAATATATCCTGCTCACCACATCAATATTTCCTTCTCACCCCATCAATATATCCTTCTCGCTCAATTAATATATCCTTCTCACCCCGTCAACATATCCTTCCAACCCAATCAATATATCCTTCTCGCCCAATTAATATATCCTTCTCACCCCATCAATATATACTTCTCAGTCCATCAATATAGCCTTCTAACCCCATCAATATATCCTTCTCACCCAATTAATATATATTTCTAACCCCATCAATGTATCCTAGTAACCCCATCAATATATCCTTCTAACCCCATCAATATATCCTTCTAACCCCATCAACACATCCATCTCGCCCAATTAATATATCCTTCTCACCCAATCAATATATCCTTCTCACCCCATCAATATATCCTTCTCACCCCATCAATATATTCTTCTCACCCCATCAATATATCCTTCTCAACCCATCAATATATCCTGCTCACCACATCAATATTTCCTTCTCACCCCATCAATATATCCTTCTCACCCCATCAATATATCCTTCTCACTCCATCAATATATCCTGCTCACCACATCAATATTTCCTTCTCACCCCATCAATATATCCTTCTCACCCCATCAATATATCCTTTTAACCCCGTCAATATATCCTTTTAACCCCATCAATATATCCTTCTCGCCCAATTAATATATCCTTCTAACCCCATCAATATATACTTCTCAGTCCATCAATATATCCTTCTCACCCCATCAATATATCCTTCTCACCCCATCAATATATCCTTCTAACCCCATCAATATATTCTTCCAACCCCATCAATACATCCATCTCGCCCAATTAATACGTACTTCTAACCCCATCAATATATCCTTCTCACCCCATCAATATATCCTTCTCACCCCATCAATATATCCTTCTCACCCCATCAATGTATCCTTCTCACCCAATTAATATATCCTTCGAAACCAATCAATATATCCTTCTTACCCCATCAATATATCCTTCTGACCCCATCAATATATCCTTCTAACCCCATCAATACATCCATCTCACCCAATTAAAATATGTTTCTAACCCCATCAATGTATCCTAGTAACCCCATCAATATATCCTTCTAACCCCATCAATATATCCTTCTCACCCCATCAATATATCCTTCTCACCCCATCAATAAATCCTTCTCACTCCATCAATATATCCTTCTCACCCCATCAATATATCTTTCTAACCCAATCAAATATATCCTTCTCACCCCATCAATATATCCTTCTCACCCCATCAATATATCCTTCTAACCCCATCAATATATCCTTCTCACCCCATCAATAAATCCTTCTCACCCCATCAATATATCCTTCTCACCCCATCAATATATCCTTCTAACCCCATCAATGTATCCTTCTCACCCCATGAATATATCCTGCTCACCCCATCAATATATCCTTCTTACCCCGTCAATATATCCTTCTAACCCCATCAATATATCCTTCTAACCCCATCAATATATCCTTCAAACCCCATCGTTATATCCTTCTCACCCCATCAATATATCCTTCTCACCCCATCAATATATCCTTCTAACCCCATCAATATTTCCTTCTCACCCCATCAATATATCCTTCTCGCCCAAGTAATATATCCTTTTCACCCCATTAATATATCCTTCTCACCCCATCAATATATCCTTCTCACACAATCAATATTTCCTGCTCACCCCATCAATATATCCTTCTCGCCCAATTAATATATCCTTCTCACCTCATCAATATATCCTTCTAAACCCGTCAATATATCCTTCTCACCCCATCAATATATCCTTCTAACCCTATCAATATATCCTTCTAACCCCATCAAATATATCCGTCTCACCCCATCAATATATCCTTCTAAACCCGTCAATATATCCTAGTAACCCCATCAATATATCCTTCTAACCCCATCAATATATCCTTCTAACCCCATCAACACATCCATCTCGCCCAATTAATATATCGTTCTCACCCAATCAATATATCCTTCTCACCCCATCAATATATCCTTCTCACCCCATCAATATATCCTTCTCACCCCATCAATATATCCTGCTCACCACATCAATATTTCCTTCTCACCCCATCAATATATCCTTCTCGCTCAATTAATATATCCTTCTCACCCCGTCAACATATCCTTCCAACCCAATCAATATATCCTTCTCGCCCAATTAATATATCCTTCTCACCCCATCAATATATACTTCTCAGTCCATCAATATAGCCTTCTAACCCCATCAATATATCCTTCTCACCAAATTAATATATGTTTCTAACCCCATCAATGTATCCTAGTAACCCCATCAATATATCCTTCTAACCCCATCAATATATCCTTCTAACCCCATCAACACATCCATCTCGCCCAATTAATATATCCTTCTCACCCAATCAATATATCCTTCTCACCCCATCAATATATCCTTCTCACCCCATCAATATATTCTTCTCACCCCATCAATATATCCTTCTCAACCCATCAATATATCCTGCTCACCACATCAATATTTCCTTCTCACCCCATCAATATATCCTTCTCACCCCATCAATATATCCTTCTCACTCCATCAATATATCCTGCTCACCACATCAATATTTCCTTCTCACCCCATCAATATATCCTTCTCACCCCATCAATATATCCTTTTAACCCCGTCAATATATCCTTTTAACCCCATCAATATATCCTTCTCGCCCAATTAATATATCCTTCTAACCCCATCAATATATACTTCTCAGTCCATCAATATATCCTTCTCACCCCATCAATATATCCTTCTCACCCCATCAATATATCCTTCTAACCCCATCAATATATTCTTCTAACCCCATCAATACATCCATCTCGCCCAATTAATATGTACTTCTAACCCCATCAATATATCCTTCTCACCCCATCAATATATCCTTCTCACCCCATCAATATATCCTTCTCACCCCATCAATGTATCCTTCTCACCCAATTAATATATCCTTCGAAACCAATCAATATATCCTTCTTACCCCATCAATATATCCTTCTGACCCCATCAATATATCCTTCTAACCCCATCAATACATCCATCTCACCCAATTAATATATCCTTCTCACCCCATCAATATATCCTTCTCACCCCATCAATATATCCTTCTCACCCCATCAATATATCCTTCTCACCCCATCAATATATCCTTCTCACCCCATCAATATATCCTTCTCAACCCATCAATATATCCTTCCAACCCAATCAATATATCCTTCTAACCCCATCAATATATCCTTCTCGCCCAAATAATATATCCTTTTCACCCCATCAATATATCCTTCTCACCCAATCAATATATCCTTCTAACCCCATCAATATATCCTTCTCGCCCAATTAATATATCCTTCTCACCCCATCAATATATCCTTCTCACCCCATCAATATATCCTTCTCACCCCATCAATATATCCTTCTCACCCCATCAATATATCCTTCTAACCCCATCAATATATCCTTCTCGCCCAAGTAATATATCCTTTTCACCCCATCAATATATCCTTCTCACCCAATCAATATATCCTTCTAACCCCATCAATATATCCTTCTCACCCCATCAATATTTCCTTCTCACCCCATCAATATATCCTTCTCACCTCAACAATATATCGTTCTCACCCCATCAAATATATCCTGCTCACCCCTTCAATATATCCTTCTAACCCCATCGATATATCCTTCTAACCCAATCGATATATCCTTCTCACCCCATCATTATATACTTCTAACCCCATCAAATATATCCTTCTCACCCCATCAATATATCCTTCTCACCCCATCAATATATCCTTCTCACCCCATCAATATATCCTGCTCACCCCATCAATATATCCTTCTAACCCCATCAATATTTCCTTCTCACCCCATCAATATATCCTTCTCGCCCAAATAATATATCCTTTTCACCCCATCAATATATCCTTCTCACCCCATCAATATTTCCTTCTCACCCCTTTAATATATCCTTCTCACCCCATCAATATATCCTTCTCACCCCATCAATATATCCGGCTCGCCCCATCAATATTTCCTTCTCACCCAATTAATATATCCTTCTCACCCCATCAATATATACTTCTAACCCAATCAATATATCCTTCTAACCCCATCAATATATCCTTCTCGCCTAATTAATATATCCTTCTCACACCATCAATATATCCTTCTAACCCCGTCAATATATCCTTCTCACGCCATCAATATATCCTTCTAACCCCATCAATATATCCTTCCAACCCCATCAAATATATCCTTCTCACCCCATCAATATATCCTTCTCACCCCATCAATATATCCTTCTCACCCCATGAATATATCCTGCTCACCCCATCAATATATCCTTCTAACCCCATCAATATTTCCTTCTCATCCCATCAATATATCCTTCTCGCCCAAATAATATATCCTTTTCACCCCATCAATATATCCTTCTCACCCAATCAATATATCCTTCTAACCCCATCAATATATCCTTCTCGCCCAATTAATATATCCTTCTCACCCCATCAATATATCCTTCTCACCCCATCAATATATCCTTCTAACCCCGTCAATATATCCTTCTCACCCCATCAATATATCCTTCTCACCCCATCAATATATCCTTCTAACCCCATCAAATATATCCTTCTCATCTCATCAATATATCCTTCTCACCCCATCAAATATATCCTTCTCACCCCATCAATATATCCTTCTAACCCCATCGATATATCCTTCTAACCCCATCGATATATCCTTCGCACCCCATCAATATATCCTTCTAACCCCATCAATGTATCCTTCTCACCCAATTAATATATCCTTCGAAACCAATCAATATATCCTTCTTACCCCATCAATATATCCTTCTGACACCATCAATATATCCTTCTAACCCCATCAATGTATCCTTCCCACCCAATTAATATATCCTTCTAAACCAATCAATATATCCTTCTAACCCCATCAATATATCCTTCTAACCCCATCAATATATCCTTCTCACCCAATTAATATATGTTTCTAACCCCATCAATGTATCCTAGTAACCCCATCAATATATCCTTCTAACCCCATCAATATATCCTTCTAACCCCATCAATACATCCATGTCGCCCAATTAATATATCCTTCTCACCCCATCAATATATCCTTCTCACCCCATCAATATATCCTTCTCACCCCATCAATGTATCCTTCTCACCCCATCAATATATCCTTCTCACCCCATCAATATATTCTTCCAACCCAATCAATATATCCTTCTAACCCCATCAATATATCCTTCTCGCCCAATTAATATATCCTTCTCACCCCATCAATATATCCTTCTCACCCCATCAATATATCCTTCTCATCCCATCAATACATCCTTCTAACCCCATCAATATATCCTTCTCGCCCAATTAATATATCCTTCTCACCCCATCAATATATCCTTCTCACCCCATCAATATATCCTTCTCACCCCATCAATATATCCTTCTAACCCCATCAATATATCCTTCTAACCCCAATATATGCTTGTCACCCAATCAATATATCCTTCTAACCCCATCAAATATATCCTTCTCACCCCATCAATATATCCTTCTCACCCCATCAATATATCCTTCTTACCCCGTCAATATATCCTTCTAACCCCATCAATATATCCTTCTAACCCCATCAAATATATCCTTCTCACCCCATCAATATATCCTTCTCACCCCATCAATATATCCTTCTCACCCCATCAATATATCCTTCTAACCCCATCAATATTTCCTTCTCACCCCATCAATATATCCTTCTCGCCCAAGTAATATATCCTTTTCACCCCATCAATATATCCTTCTCAGCCAATCAATATATCCTTCTAACCCCATCAATATATCCTTCTCACCCCATCAATATATCCTTCTAACCCCATCGATATATCCTTCTAACCCCATCGATATATCCTTCTCACCCCATCATTATATACTTCTAACCCCATCAAATATATCCTTCTCACCCCATCAATATATCCTTCTCACCCCATCAATATATCCTGCTCACCCCATCAATATATCCTTCTAACCCCATCAACATTTCCTTCTCACCCCATCAATATATCCTTCTCGCCCAAATAATATATCCTTTTCACCCCATCAATATATCCTTCTCACCCCATCAATATTTCCATCTCACCCCATTAATATATCCTTCTCACCCCATCAATATATCCTTCTCACCCCATCAATATATCCGGCTCGCCCCATCAATATTTCCTTCTCACCCCATCAATATATCCTTCTCGCCCAATTAATATATCCTTCTCACCCCATCAATATATACTTCTAACCCAATCAATATATCCTTCTAACCCCATCAATATATCCTTCTCGCCTAATTAATATATCCTTCTCACCCCATCAATATATCCTTCTAACCCCGTCAATATATCCTTCTCACGCCATCAATATATCCTTCTAACCCCATCAATATATCCTTGTCACCCAATCAATATATCCTTCTCACCCCATCAATATATCCTTCTCGCCCAATTAATATATCCTTCTCATCCCATCAATATATCCTTCTCACCCCATCAATATATCCTTCTAACCCCGTCAATATATCCTTCTCACCCCATCAATATATCCTTCTCACCCCATCAATATATCCTTCTTACCCCATCAATATATCCTTCTAACCCCATCAATATATCCTTCTAACCCCATCAAATATATCCTTCTCACCCCATCAATATATCCTTCTTACCCCATCAATATATCCTTCTCACCCCATCAATATATCCTTCTAACCCCATCAATATTTCCTTCTCACCCCATCAATATATCCTTCTCACCCCATCAATATATCCTTCTCACCCCATCAATATATCCTTCTAACCCCATCAATATTTCCTTCTCACCCCATCAATATATCCTTCTCACCCCATCAATATATCCTTCTAACCCCATCAATATTTCCTTCTCACCCCATCAATATATCCTTCTCACCCCATCAATATATCCTTCTCACCCCATCAATATATCCTTCTCACCCCATCAATATATCCTTCTAACCCCATCAATATTTCCTTCTCAGCCCATCAATATATCCTTCTCGCCCAAGTAATATATCCTTTTCACCCCATCAATATATCCTTCTCAGCCAATCAATATATCCTTCTAACCCCATCAATATATCCTTCTCACCCCATCAATATATCCTTCTAACCCCATCGATATATCCTTCTAACCCCATCGATATATCCTTCTCACCCCATCATTATATACTTCTAACCCCATCAAATATATCCTTCTCACCCCATCAATATATCCTGCTCACCCCATCAATATATCCTTCTAACCCCATCGATATATCCTTCTAACCCCATCGATATATCCTTCTCACCCCATCATTATATCCTTCTCACCCCATCAATATATCCTTCTCACCCAATCAATATATCCTTCTCACCTCAACAATATATCGTTCTCACCCCATCAAATATATCCTTCTCACCCCATCAATATATCCTTCTAACCCCATCAATGTATCCTTCTAACCCCATCAAATATATCCTTCTCACCCCATCAATATATCCTTCTCACCCCATCAATATATCCTTCTAACCCCATCAATATTTCCTTCTCACCCCATCAATATATCCTTCTCGCCCAAGTAATATATCCTTTTCACCCCATCAATATATCCTTCTCAGCCAATCAATATATCCTTCTAACCCCATCAATATATCCTTCTCACCCCATCAATATATCCTTCTAACCCCATCGATATATCCTTCTAACCCCATCGATATATCCTTCTCACCCCATCATTATATACTTCTAACCCCATCAAATATATCCTTCTCACCCCATCAATATATCCTTCACACCCCATCAATATATCCTTCTCACCCCATCAATATATCCTGCTCACCCCATCAATATATCCTTCTAACCCCATCAACATTTCCTTCTCACCCCATCAATATATCCTTCTCGCCCAAATAATATATCCTTTTCACCCCATCAATATATCCTTCTCACCCCATCAATATTTCCTTCTCACCCCATTAATATATCCTTCTCACCCCATCAATATATCCTTCTCACCCCATCAATATATCCGGCTCGCCCCATCAATATTTCCTTCTCACCCCATCAATATATCCTTCTCGCCCAATTAATATATCCTTCTCACCCCATCAATATATACTTCTAACCCAATCAATATATCCTTCTAACCCCATCAATATATCCTTCTCGCCTAATTAATATATCCTTCTCACCCCATCAATATATCCTTCTAACCCCGTCAATATATCCTTCTCACGCCATCAATATATCCTTCTAACCCCATCAATATATCCTTCCAACCCCATCAAATATATCCTTCTCACCCCATCAATATAACCTTCTCACCCCATCAATATATCCTTCTCACCCCATGAATATATCCTGCTCACCCCATCAATATATCCTTCTAACCCCATCAATATTTCCTTCTCATGCCATCAATATATCCTTCTCGCCCAAATAATATATCCTTTTCACCCCATCAATATATCCTTGTCACCCAATCAATATATCCTTCTAACCCCATCAATATATCCTTCTCGCCCAATTAATATATCCTTCTCATCCCATCAATATATCCTTCTCACCCCATCAATATATCCTTCTAACCCCGTCAATATATCCTTCTCACCCCATCAATATATCCTTCTCACCCCATCAATATATCCTTCTTACCCCATCAATATATCCTTCTAACCCCATCAATATATCCTTCTAACCCCATCAAATATATCCTTCTCACCCCATCAATATATCCTTCTCACCCCATCAATATATCCTTCTCACCCCATCAATATATCCTTCTAACCCCATCAATATTTCCTTCTCACCACATCAATATATCCTTCTCGCCCAAGTAATATATCCTTCTCACCCCATCAATATATCCTTCTCACCCCATCAATATATCCTTCTCACCCCATCAATATATCCTTCTAACCCCATCAATATTTCCTTCTCACCCCATCAATATATCCTTCTCGCCCAAGTAATATATCCTTTTCACCTCAACAATATATCGTTCTCACCCCATCAAATATATCCTTCTCACCCCATCAATATATCCTTCTAACCCCATCGATATATCCTTCTAACTCCATCGATATATCCTTCTCACCCCATCATTATATACTTCTAACCCCATCAAATATATCCTTCTCACCCCATCAATATATCCTGCTCACCCCATCAATATATCCTTCTAACCCCATCAATATTTCCTTCTCACCCCATCAATATATCCTTCTCGCCCAAATAATATATCCTTTTCACCCCATCAATATATCCTTCTCACCCCATCAATATTTCCTTCTCACCCCATTAATATATCCTTCTCACCCCATCAATATATCCTTCTCACCCCATCAATATATCCGGCTCGCCCCATCAATATTTCCTTCTCACCCCATCAATATATCCTTCTCGCCCAATTAATATATCCTTCTCACCCCATCAATTTATACTTCTAACCCAATAAATATATCCTTCTAACCCCATCAATATATCCTTCTCGCCTAATTAATATATCCTTCTCACCCCATCAATATATCCTTCGAACCCCATCAATATATCCTTCTCACGCCATCAATATATCCTTTTAACCCCATCAATATATCCTTCCAACCCCATCAAATATATCCTTCTCACCCCATCAATATATCCTTCTCCCCCCATCAATATATCCTTCTCACCCCATGAATATATCCTGCTCACCCCATCAATATATCCTTCTAACCCCATCAATATTTCCTTCTCATCCCATCAATATATCCTTCTCGCCCAATTAATATATCCTTCTCACCCCATCAATATATCCTTCTCACCCCATCAATATATCCTTCTAACCCCGTCAATATATCTTTCTCACCCCATCAATATATCCTTCTCACCCCATCAATATATCCTTCTAACCCCATCAAATATATCCTTCTCACCTCATCAATATATCCTTCTCACCCCATCAAATATATCCTTCTCACCCCATCAATATATCCTTCTAACCCCATCGATATATCCTTCTAACCCCATCGATATATCCTTCGCACCCCATCAATATATCCTTCTAACCCCATCAATGTATCCTTCTCACCCAATTAATATATCCTTCGAAACCAATCAATATATCCTTCTTACCCCATCAATATATCCTTCTAACCCCATCAATATATCCTTCTAACCCCATCAATGTATCCTTCTCACCCAATTAATATATCCTTCTAAACCAATCAATATATCCTTCTAACCCCGTCAATATATCCTTCTAACCCCATCAATATATCCTTCTCACCCAATTAATATATGTTTCTAACCCCATCAATGTATCCTAGTAACCCCATCAATATATCCTTCTAACCCCATCAATATATCCTTCTAACCCCATCAATACATCCATCTCGCCCAATTAATATATCCTTCTCACCCCATCAATATATCCTTCTCACCCCATCAATATATCCTTCTCACCCCATCAATATATCCTTCTCACCCCATCAATATATCCTTCTCACCCCATCAATATATCCTTCTCGCCCAAATAATATATCCTTTTCACCCCATCAATATATCCTTCTCACCCCATCAATATTTCCTTCTCACCCCATTAATATATCCTTCTCACCCCATCAATATATCCTTCTCACCCCATCAATATATCCGGCTCGCCCCATCAATATTTCCTTCTCACCCCATCAATATATCCTTCTCGCCCAATTAATATATCCTTCTCACCCCATCAATTTATACTTCTAACCCAATAAATATATCCTTCTAACCCCATCAATATATCCTTCTCGCCTAATTAATATATCCTTCTCACCCCATCAATATATCCTTCGAACCCCATCAATATATCCTTCTCACGCCATCAATATATCCTTCTAACCCCATCAATATATCCTTCCAACCCCATCAAATATATCCTTCTCACCCCATCAATATATCCTTCTCACCCCATCAATATATCCTTCTCACCCCATGAATATATCCTGCTCACCCCATCAATATATCCTTCTAACCCCATCAATATTTCCTTCTCATCCCATCAATATATCCTTCTCGCCCAATTAATATATCCTTCTCACCCCATCAATATATCCTTCTCACCCCATCAATATATCCTTCTAACCCCGTCAATATATCTTTCTCACCCCATCAATATATCCTTCTCACCCCATCAATATATCCTTCTAACCCCATCAAATATATCCTTCTCACCTCATCAATATATCCTTCTCACCCCATCAAATATATCCTTCTCACCCCATCAATATATCCTTCTAACCCCATCGATATATCCTTCTAACCCCATCGATATATCCTTCGCACCCCATCAATATATCCTTCTAACCCCATCAATGTATCCTTCTCACCCAATTAATATATCCTTCGAAACCAATCAATATATCCTTCTTACCCCATCAATATATCCTTCTAACCCCATCAATATATCCTTCTAACCCCATCAATGTATCCTTCTCACCCAATTAATATATCCTTCTAAACCAATCAATATATCCTTCTAACCCCGTCAATATATCCTTCTAACCCCATCAATATATCCTTCTCACCCAATTAATATATGTTTCTAACCCCATCAATGTATCCTAGTAACCCCATCAATATATCCTTCTAACCCCATCAATATATCCTTCTAACCACATCAATACATCCATCTCGCCCAATTAATATATCCTTCTCACCCCATCAATATATCCTTCTCACCCCATCAATATATCCTTCTCACCCCATCAATATATCCTTCTCACCCCATCAATATATCCTTCTCACCCCATCAATATATCCTTCGCAACCCATCAATATATCCTTCCAACCCAATCAACATATCCTTCTAACCCCATCAATATATCCTTCTCGCCCAATTAATATATCCTTCTCACCCCATCAATATATCCTTCTCACCCCATCAATATATCCTTCTCACCCCATCAATACATCCTTCTAACCCCATCAATATATCCTTCTCGCCCAATTAATATATCCTTCTAACCCCATCAATATATCATTCTTACCCCATCAATATATCCTTCTCACCCCATCAATATATCCTTCTCACCCCATCAATATATCCTTCTAACCCCATCAATATATCCTTCCAACCCAATCAATATATCCTCCTAACCCCATCAATATATCCTTCTCGCCCAATTAATATATCCTTCTCACCCCTTCAATATATCCTTCTCACCCCATCAATATATCCTTCTCACCCCATCAATACATCCTTCTAACCCCATCAATATATCCTTCTCGCCCAATTAATATATCCTTCTAACCCCATCAATATATCATTCTTACCCCATCAATAAATCCTTCTCAACCCATCAATATATCCTTCTCACCCCATCAATATATCCTTCTCACCCAGTCAATATATCTCTCTCACCCAATCAATATATCCTTCTCAATCCATCAATATATCCTTCTAACCCCATCAATATATCCTTCAAACCCCATCGTTATATCCTTCTAACCCCATCAATGTATCCTTCTCACCCCATCAATATATCCTTCTCACCTCATCAATATATCCTTCTCACCCCATCAATATATCCTTCTCACCCCATCAATGTATCCTTCTAACCCAATCAATATATCCTTCTCACCCCATCGATATATCCTTCTCACCCCATCGATAAATCCTTCTAACCCCATCGATATATCCTTCTAACCCCATCAATATATCCTTGTAGACCCATCAATATATCATTTTCACCCCATCAATATATCCTTCGAACCCCATCAATATATCTTCTCACCTCATCAATATATCCTTCGAACCCCATCAATATATCCTTCTCACCCCATCAATATATCCTTCTCACCCCATCAATATATCCTTCTCACTCCATCAATATATCCTTCTCACCCCATCAATATATCTTTCTAACCCAATCAAATATATCCTTCTCACCCCATCAATATATCCTTCTCACCCCATCTATATATCCTTCTAACCCCATCAATATATCCTTCTCACCCCATCAATAAATCCTTCTCACCCCATCAATATATCCTTCTCACCCCATCAATATATCCTTCTAACCCCATCAATGTATCCTTCTCACCCCATGAATATATCCTGCTCACCCCATCAATATATCCTTCTAACCCCATCAATATTTCCTTCTCATCCCATCAATATATCCTTCTCACCCCATCAATATATCCTTCTAACCCCGTCAATATATCCTTCTCACCCCATCAATATATCCTTCTCATCCCATCAATATATCCTTCTAACCCCATCAATATATCCTTCTCACCCCATCAATATATCCTTCTCACTCCATCAATATATCCTTCTCACCCCATCAATATATCTTTCTAACCCAATCAAATATATCCTTCTCACCCCATCAATATATCCTTCTCACCCCATCTATATATCCTTCTAACCCCATCAATATATCCTTCTCATCTCATCAATATATCCTTCTCACCCCATCAAATATATCCTTCTCACCCCATCAATATATCCTTCTAACCCCATCGATATATCCTTTTAAACCCATCGATATATCCTTCGCACCCCATCAATATATCCTTCTAACCCCATCAATGTATCCTTCTCACCCAATTAATATATCCTTCGAAACCAATCAATATATCCTTCTTACCCCATCAATATATCCTTCTAACCCCATCAATATATCCTTCTAACCCCATCAATGTATCCTTCTCGCCTAATTAATATATCCTTCTCACCCCATCAATATATCCTTCTAACCCCATCAATATATCCATCTCACGCCATCAACATATCCTTCAAACCCCATCAATATATCCTTCCAACCCCATCAAATATATCCTTCTCACCCCATCAATATATCCTTCTCACCCCATCAATATATCCTTCCCGCCCCATCAATATATCCTGCTCACCCCATCAATATATCCTTCTAACCCCATCAATATTTCCTTCTCATCCCATCAATATATCCTTCTCGCCCAAATAATATATCCTTTTCACCCCATCAATATATCCTTCTCACCCAATCAATATATCCTTCTAACCCCATCAATATATCCTTCTCGCCCAATTAATATATCCTTCTCAACCCATCAATATATCCTTCCAACCCAATCAATATATCCTTCTAACCCCATCAATATATCCTTCTCGCCCAATTAATATATCCTTCTCACCCCATCAATATATCCTTCTCACCCCATCAATATATCCTTCTCACCCCATCAATACATCCTTCTCACCCCATCAATATATCCTTCTTGCCCAATTAATATATCCTTCTAACCCCATCAATATATCCTTCTCACCCCATCAATATATCCTTCTAACCCCATCAATATTTCCTTCTCACCCCATCAATATATCCGTCTCGCCCAAGTAATATATCCTTTTCACCCCATCAATATATCCTTCTCACCCAATCAATATATCCTTCTAACCCCATCAATATATCCTTCTCACCCCATCAATATATCCTTCTCACCCCATCAATATATCCTTCTCACCTCAACAATATATCGTTCTCACCCCATCAAATATATCCTTCTCACCCCATCAATATATCCTTCGAACCCCATCGATATATCCTTCTAACCCCATCGATATATCCTTCTCACCCCATCATTATATACTTCTAACCCCATCCAATATATCTTTCTCACCCCATCAATATATCCTGCTCACCCCATCAATATATCCTTCTAACCCCATCAATATTTCCTTCTCACCCCATCAATATATCCTTCTCGCCCAAATAATATATCCTTTTCACCCCATCAATATATCCTTCTCACCCCATCAATATTTCCTTCTCACCCCATTAATATATCCTTCTCACCCCATCAATATATCCTTCTCACCCCATCTATATATCCGGCTCGCCCCATCAATATTTCCTTCTCACCCCATCAATATATCCTTCTCGCCCAATTAATATATCCTTCTCACCCCATCAATATATACTTCTAACCCAATCAATATATCCTTCTAACCCCATCAATATATCCTTCTCGCCTAATTAATATATCCTTCTCACCCCATCAATATATCCTTCTAACCCCATCAATATATCCTTCCAACCCCATCAAATATATCCTTCTCACCCCATTAATATATCCTTCTCACCCCATCAATATATCCTTCCCGCCCCATCAATATATCCTGCTCACCCCATCAATATATCCTTCTAACCCCATCAATATTTCCTTCTCATCCCATCAATATATCCTTCTCGCCCAAATAATATATCCTTTTCACCCCATCAATATATCCTTCTCACCCAATCAATATATCCTTCTAACCCCATCAATATATCCTTCTCGCCCAATTAATATATCCTTCTCACCCCATCAATATATCCTTCTCACCCCATCAATATATCCTTCTAACCCCGTCAATATATCCTTCTCACCCCATCAATATATCCTTCGCACCCCATCAATATATCCTTCTAACCCCATCAAATATATACTTCTCACCTCATCAATATATCCTTCTCACCCCATCAAATATATCCTTCTCACCCCATCAATATATCCTTCTAACCCCATCGATATATCCTTCTAACCCCATCGATATATCCTTCTAAACCAATCAATATATCCTTCTAACCCCATCAATATATCCTTCTAACCCCATCAATATATCCTTCTCACCCAATTAATATATGTTTCTAACCCCATCAATGTATCCTAGTAACCCCATCAATATATCCTTCTAACCCCATCAATATATCCTTCTAACCCCATCAATACATCCATCTCGCCCAATTAATATATCCTTCTCACCCCATCAATATATCCTTCTCACCCCATCAATATATCCTTCTCACCCCATCAATATATCCTTCTCACCCCATCAATATATCCTTCTCAACCCATCAATATATCCTTCCAACCCAATCAATATATCCTTCTAACCCCATCAATATATCCTTCTTGCCCAATTAATATATCCTTCTCACCCCATCAATATATCCTTCTCACCCCATCAATATATCCTTCTCACCCCATCAATACATCCTTCTAACCCCATCAATATATCCTTCTCGCCCAATTAATATATCCTTCTAACCCCATCAATATATCATTCTTACCCCATCAATAAATCCTTCTCAACCCATCAATATATCCTTCTCACCCCATCAATATATCCTTCTCACCCAGTCAATATATCCCTCTCACCCAATCAATATATCCTTCTCAACCTATCAATATATCCTTGTAACCCCATCAATATATCCTTCAAACCCCATCGTTATATCCTTCTAACCCCATCAATGTATCCTTCTCACCCCATCAATATATCCTTCTCACCTCATCAATATATCCTTCTCACCCCATCAATATATCCTTCTCACCCCATCAATATATCCTTCTAACCCAATCAATATATCCTTTGCACCCCATCGATATATCCTTCTCACCCCATCGATAAATCCTTCTAACCCCATCGATATATCCTTCTAACCCCATCAATATATCCTTGTAGACCCATCAATATATCATTTTCACCCCATCAATATATCCTTCTCACCCCATCAATATATCCTTCTCACCCCATCAATATATCCTTCTCACCCCATCAATATATCCTTCTCACCCCATCAATATATCCTTCTCACCCCATCAATATATCCTTCTAACCCCATCATATATATCCTTCTCACCCCATCAATATATCCTTCTAATCCCACCAAATATATCCTTCACACGCCATCAATATATCCTTCTACACCCATCGATATAACCTTCTACCCCCATCGATATATCCTTCTCACCCCATCAATATATCCTTCTATCCCCATCAATGTATCCTTCTAACCCCATCAATATATGCTTCTAACCCCATCATTGTATCGTAGTAACCCTATCATTGTATCGTAGTAACCCCATCAATATATCCTTCTAAACCGATCAATATATCCTTCTCACGCCATCAATATATCCATCTCGCCCAATTAATATATCCTTCGAACCCCATCAATATATCCTTCACACCCCATCAATATATCCTTCTAACCCCATCAATAGATCCTTATCACTCCATCAATATATCCTTCACACCCCATCAATATATCCTTCTCACCCCAGCAATATATCCTTGTCACCCCATCAATATATCCTTCTCACCCCATCAATATATCCCACTCACCCCATCAATATATCCTTCTAACCCCATCAAATATATCCTTCTCACCCAAGCAATATATCCTTCTCACCCAAGCAATATATCCTTCTCACCCCATCAATATATCCTTCTCACCCCATCAATATATCCTTCTAACCCAATCAATATTAACTTCTAACCCCATCAATATATCCTTCTCACCCCAACAATATATCCTTCCAACCCAATCAATATATCCTTCTCACCCCATCAATATATCCTTCTCGCCCAATTAATATATCCTTCTCACCCCATCAATATATTCTTCTCACTCCATCAATATATCCTTCTAAACCCATCAATATATCCTTCTAACCCCATCAATATATGCTTCTCGCCCAATTAATATATCCTTCTCACCCAATTAATATATCCTTCTAACCCCATCAATATATCCTTCTAACCCCATCAAATATATCCTTCTCACCTCATCAATATATTCTTCTAACCCAATCGATATGTTCTTCTAACCCCATCGATATATCCTTCTCACCCCATCAATATATCCTTCTAACTCCATCAATATATCCTTCTACCCCCATCAATATATCCTTCTCACCCCATCAATATATCCTTCGAACCCCATCAATACATCCTTCTCACCCCATCAATATATCCTTCTAACCCCATCAATATATCCTTCTAACCCCATCAAATATATCCTTCTCACCCCATCAATATATCTTTCTAACCCAATCAAATATATCCTTCTCACCCCATCAATATATCCTTCTCACCCCATCAATATATCCTTCTAACCCCATCAATATATCCTTCTCACCCCATCAATATATCCTTCTCACCCCATCAATATATCCTTCTCACCCCATCAATATATCCTTCTCACCCCATCAGTATATCCTTCTAACCCCATCAAATATATCCTTCTCACCCCATCAATATATCCTTCTAACCCCATCAAATATATCCTTCACACGGCATCAATATAACCTTCTACACCCATCGATATATCCTTCTACCCCCATCGATATATCCTTCTAACCCCATCAATATATGCTTCTAACCCCATCATTGTATCGTAGTAACCCCATCATTGTATCGTAGTAACCCCATCAATATATCCTTCTAAACCCATCAATATATCCTTCTAACCCCATCAATATATCCTTCACACCCCATCAATATATCCTTCTAACCCCATCAATAGATCCTTCTCACTCCATCAATATATCCTTCACACCCCATCAATATATCCTTCTCACCCCAGCAATATATCCTTGTCACCCCATCAATATATCCTTCTCACCCCATCAATATATCCCACTCACCCCATCAATATATCCTTCTAACCCCATCAAATATATCCTTCTCACCCGAGCAATATATCCTTCTCACCCCATCACTATATCCTTCTCACCCCATCAATATATCCTTCTCACCCCATCAATATATCCTTCTAACCCAATCAATATTAATTTCTAACCCCATCAATATATCCTTCTCACCCCAACAATATATCCTTCCAACCCAATCAATATATCCTTCTCACCCCATCAATATATCCTTCGCACCCCATCAATATATCCTTCTAACCCCATCAATATATCCTTCTAACCCCATCAAATATATCCTTCTCACCCCATCAATATATCTTTCTAACCCCATCATATATATCCTTCTCACCTCATCAATATATCCTTCTAACCCCATCGATATGTTCTTCTAACCCCATCGATATATCCTTCTCACCCCATCAATATATCCTTCTAACCTCATCAATGTATCCTTCTCACCCAATTAATATATGCTTCTAACCCCATCAATGTATCCTAGTAACCCCATCAATATATCCTTCTAACCCCAGCAATATATCCTTCTAACCCCATCAATACATCCATCTCGCCCAATTAATATATCCTTCTCACCCCATCAATATATCCTTCTCACCCAATCAATATATCCTGCTCACCCCATCAATATATCCTTCTAAACCCATCAAATATATCCTTCTCACCCCATCAATATATCTTTCTAACCCCATCAAATATATCCTTCTCACCTCATCAATATATCCTACTAACCCCGTCAATATATCCTTCTCACCCCATCAAAATATCCTTCAAACCCCATCAATATATCCTTCTAACCCCATCAAATATATCCTTCTCACCTCATCAATATATCTTTCTCACCCCACCAAATATATCCTTCTCACCCCATCAATATATCCTTCTAACCCCATCGATATATCCTTCTAAACCCATCGATATATCCTTCTCACCCCATCAAAATATCCTTCTAACCCCATCAATGTATCCTTCTCACCCAATTAATATATCCTTCTAAAGCAATCAATATATCCTTCTAACCCCATCAATATATCCTTCTCACCCCAGCAATATATCCTTGTCACCCCATCAATATATCCTTCTCACCCCATCAATATATCCCACTCACCCCATCAATATATCCTTCTAACCCCATCAAATATATCCTTCTCACCCGAGCAATATATCCTTCTCACCCCATCACTATATCCTTCTCACCCCAGCAATATATCCTTCTCACCCCATCAATATATCCTTCTAACCCAATCAATATTAATTTCTAACCCCATCAATATATCCTTCTCACCCCAACAATATATCCTTCCAACCCAATCAATATATCCTTCTCACCCCATCAATATATCCTTCGCACCCCATCAATATATCCTTCTAACCCCATCGATATGTTCTTCTAACCCCATCGATATATCCTTCTCACCCCATCAATATATCCTTCTAACCTCATCAATGTATCCTTCTCACCCAATTAATATATGCTTCTAACCCCATCAATGTATCCTAGTAACCCCATCAATATATCCTTCTAACCCCAGCAATATATCCTTCTAACCCCATCAAATATATCCTTCTCACCCCATCAATATATCCTTCTAACCCCATCAAATATATCCTTCACACGCCATCAATATAACCTTCTACACCCATCGATATATCCTTCTACCCCCATCGATATATCCTTCTCACCCCATCAATATATCCTTCTAACCCCATCAATGTATCCTTCTAACCCCATCAATATATGCTTCTAACCCCATCATTGTATCGTAGTAACCCCATCATTGTATCGTAGTAACCCCATCAATATATCCTTCTAAACCCATCAATATATCCTTCTAACCCCATCAATATATCCTTCACACCCCATCAATATATCCTTCAAACCCCATCAATAGATCCTTCTCACTCCATCAATATATCCTTCACACCCCATCAATATATCCTTCTCACCCCAGCAATATATCCTTGTCACCCCATCAATATATCCTTCTCACCCCATCAATATATCCCACTCACCCCATCAATATATCCTTCTAACCCCATCAAATATATCCTTCTCACCCGAGCAATATATCCTTCTCACCCCATCACTATATCCTTCTCACCCCATCAATATATCCTTCTCACCCCATCAATATATCCTTCTAACCCAATCAATATTAATTTCTAACCCCATCAATATATCCTTCTCACCCCAACAATATATCCTTCCAACCCAATCAATATATCCTTCTCACCCCATCAATATATCCTTCGCACTCCATCAATATATCCTTCTAACCCCATCAATATATCCTTCTAACCCCATCAAATATATCCTTCTCACCCCATCAATATATCTTTCTAACCCCATCATATATATCCTTCTCACCTCATCAATATATCCTTCTAACCCCATCGATATGTTCTTCTAACCCCATCGATATATCCTTCTCACCCCATCAATATATCCTTCTAACCTCATCAATGTATCCTTCTCACCCAATTAATATATGTTTCTAACCCCATCAATGTATCCTAGTAACCCCATCAATATCTCCTTCTAACCCCAGCAATATATCCTTCTAACCCCATCAATACATCCATCTCGCCCAATTAATATATCCTTCTCACCCCATCAATATATCCTTCTCACCCAATCAATATATCCTGCTCACCCCATCAATATATCCTTCTAACCCCATCAAATATATCCTTCTCACCCCATCAATATATCTTTCTAACCCCATCAAATATATCCTTCTCACCTCATCAATATATCCTTCTAACCCCTTCAATATATCCTTCTCACCCCATCAAAATATCCTTCTAACCCCATCAATATATCCTTCTAACCCCATCAAATATATCCTTCTCACCTCATCAATATATCCTTCTAACCCCATCGATATATCCTTCTAAACCCATCGATATATCCTTCTCACCCCATCAAAATATCCTTCTAACCCCATCAATGTATCCTTCTCACCCAATTAATATATCCTTCTAAACCAATCAATATATCCTTCTAACCCCATCAATATATCCTTCTAACCCCATCAATGTATCCTTCTCACCCATATAATATATCCTTCTAAACCAATCAATATATCCTTCTCACCCCATCAATATATCCTTCTAACCCCATCAATGTATCCTTCTCACCCAATTAATATATCCTTCTAAACCAATCAATATATCCTTCTAACCCCATCAATATATCCTTCTAACCCCATCAATGTATCCTTCTCACCCATATAATATATCCTTCTAAACCAATCAATATATCCTTCTCACCCCATCAATATATCCTTCTAACCCCATCAATGTATCCTTCTCACCCAATTAATATATCCTTCTAAACCAATCAATATATCCTTCTAACCCCATCAATATATCCTTCTAACCCCATCAATATATCCTTCTCACCCAATTAATATACGTTTTTAACCCCATCAATGTATCCTAGTAACCCCATCAATATATCCTTCTAACCCCATCAATATATCCATCTCGCCCAATTAATGTATCCTTCTCACCCCATCAATATATCCTTCTCACCCCATCAATATATCCTTCTCACCCCATCAATATATCCTTCTCACCCCATCAATATATCCTTCTCACCCCATCAATATATCCTTCCAACCCAATCAATATATCTTTCTAACCCCATCAATATATCCTTCTCGCACAATTAATATATCCTTCTCACCCCATCAATATATCCTTCTCACCCCATCAATATATCCTTCTTACCACATCAATACATCCTTCTAACCCCATCAATATATCTTTCTCGCCCAATTAATATATCCTTCTCACCCCATCAATATATCCTTCTCACCCCATCAATATATCCTTCTCAACCCATCAATATATCCTTCCAACCCAATCAATATATCCTTCTAACCCCATCAATATATCCTTCTCGCCCAATTAATATATCCTTCTCACCCCATCAATATATCCTTCTCACCCCATCAATATATCCTTCTCACCCCATCAATACATCCTTCTAACCCCATCAATATATCCTTCTCGCCCAATTAATATATCCTTCTAACCCCATCAATATATCCTTCTTACCCCATCAATAAATCCTTCTCAACCCATCAATATATCCTTCTCACCCCATCAATATATCTTTCTCACCCAGTCAATATATCCCTCTCACCCAATCAATATATCCTTCTCAACCCATCAATAGATCCTTCTAATCCCATCAATATATCCTTCTAACCCCATCGGTATATCCTTCTAACCCCATCAATGTATCCTTCTCACCGCATCAATATATCCTTCTCACCCCATCAATATATCCTTCTCACCCCATCAATATCTCCTTCTCACCCCATCAATATATCCTTCTAACCCAATCAATATATAATTCTCACCCCATCAATATCTCCTTCTCACCCCATCGATAAATCCTTCTAACCCCATCGATATATCCTTCTAACCCCATCAATATATCCTTGTAGACACATCAATATATTATTCTCACCCCATCCATATATCCTTCGAACCCCATCAATGTATACTTCTCACCCCATCAATATATCCTTCTCACCCCATCAATATATCCTTCTCACCCCATCAATATATCCTTCTAACCCCATCAATATATCCTTCTCACCCCATCAATATATCCTTCTCACCCCATCAATATATCCTTCTCACCCCATCAATATATCCTTCTCACCCCATCAATATATCCTTCTAACCCCATCAATATATCCTTCTAACCCCATCAAATATATCCCTCTCACCCCATCAATATTTCCTTCTCACCCCATCAATATATCCTTCTAACCCCATCAATATATCCTTCTCACCCCATCAATATATCCTTCTCACCCCATCAATATATCCTTCTCACCCCATCAATATATCCTTCTCACCCCATCAATATATCCTTCTAACCCCATCATATATATCCTATTCACCCCATCAATATATCCTTCTAACCCCATCAAATATATCCTTCACACGCCATCAATATATCTTTCTAAACCAATCGATATATCCTTCTAACCCCATCGATATATCCTTCTCACCCCATCAATATATCCTTCTAACCCCATCAATGTATCCTTCTAACCCCATCAATATATCCTTCTAACCCCATCAATATATGCTTCTAACCCCATCATTGTATCGTAGTAACCCATAATTGTATCGTAGTAACCCCATCAATATATCCTTCTAACCCCATCAATATATCCTTCTAACCCCATCAATATATCCATCTCGCCCAATTAATATATCCTTCTAACCCCCTCAATATATCCTTCACACCCTATCAATATATCCTTCTAACCCCATCAATAGATCCTTCTCACCCAATCAATATATCCTTCTCACCCCATCAATATATGGTTCTCACCCCATCAATATATCTTTCGAACCCAATCAATATTTATTTCTAACCCCATCAATATATCCTTCTCACCCCAACAATATATCCTTCCAACCCAATCAATATATCCTTCTAACCCCATCAATATATCCTTCTCGCCCAATTAATATATCCTTCTCACCCCATCAATACATTCTTCTCACCCCATCAATATATCCTTCTAACCCCATGAATATATCCTTCTAACCCCATCAACATATGCGTCTCGCCCAATTAATATATCCTTCTCACCCAATTCTATATCCGTCTAACCCCTTCAATATATCCTTCTAACCCCATCAATATATCCTTCAACCCCCATCAATATATCCTTCTCACCCCATCAATATACCCTTCTAACCCCATCAATATATCCTTTTAACCCAATCAATATATCCTTCACACCCCATCAATATATCCTTCAAACCCCATCAATATATCCTTCTAACCCCATCAATATATCCTTCTAACCCCATCAATATATCCTTCTAACCCAATCAATATATCCTTCTCACCCCATCAATATATCCTTGAAACCCCATCAATATATCCTTCTAACCCCATCAATATATCCTTCTAACCCCATCAATATATCCTCCAAACCCCATCAATATATCGTTGTCACCCAATCAATATATCCTTCTACCCCCATCAATATATCCTTCTCACCCCATCAACATACCCTTCTAACCCCATCAATGTATCCATCTAACCCAATCAATATATCCTTCTCACCCTATCAATATATCCTTCAAACCCCATCAATATATCGTTGTCACCCAATCAATATATCCTTCTACCCCCATCAATATATCCTTCTCACCCCATCAACATACCCTTCTAACCCCATCAATGTATCCATCTAACCCAATCAATATCTCCTTCTCACCCCATCAATATATCCTTCAAACCCCATCAATATATCCTTCTAACCCCATCAATATATCCTTCTAACCCCATCAATATATCCTTCTAACCCCATCAATATATCCTTCAAACCCCATCAATATATCGTTGTCACCCAATCAATATATCCTTCTAACCCCATCAAATATATCCTTCTAGCCTCATTAATATATCCTTCTCACCCCATCAAGATATCCTTCTCACCCCATCAATATATCCTTCTCACCCCATCAATATATCCTTCTCACCACATCAATATATCCTTCTCACCCAATCAATAAACACTTCTCACCCCATCAATATATCCTTCTAACCCCATCAACATATCCTTCTCACCCCATCAATATATCCTTCGCACCCCATCAATATATCCTTCTAAACCCATCAATATATCCTTCTAACCCCATCAAATATATCCTTCTCACCCCATCAATATATCTTTCTAACCCCATCATATATATCCTTCTCACCTCATCAATATATCCTTCTAACCCCATCGATATGTTCTTCTAACCCCATCGATATATCCTGCTCATCCCATCAATATATCCTTCTCACCCCATCAATATATCCTTCTCACCCAATTAATATATGTTTCTAACCCCATCAATGTATCCTAGTAACCCCATCAATATATCCTTCTAACCCCATCAATATATCCTTCTAACCCCATCAATACATCCATCTCGCCCAATTAATATATCCTTCTCACCCCATCATTATATCCTTCTCACCCAATCAATATATCCTGCTCACCCCATCAATGAATCCTTCTAACCCCATCAATATATCCTTCTAACCCCATCAATATATGCTTCTAACCCCATCATTGTATCGTAGTAACCCATAATTGTATCGTAGTAACCCCATCAATATATCCTTCTAACCCCATCAATATATCCTTCTAACCCCATCAATATATCCATCTCGCCCAAATAATATATCCTTCTAACCCCCTCAATATATCCTTCACACCCTATCAATATATCCTTCTAACCCCATCAATAGATCCTTCTCACCCCATCAATATATCCTTCTCACCCCATCAATATATCCTTCTTACCCCATCAATATATCCCACTCACCCCATCAATTTATCCTTCTAACCCCATCAAATATATACTTCTCACCCGAGCAATATATCCTTCTCACCCCATCAATATATGCTTCTCACCCCATCAATATATCCTTCTAACCCAATCAATACATTCTTCTCACCCCATCAATATATCCTTCTAACCCCATGAATATATCTTTCTAACCCCATCAACATATGCTTCTCGCCCAATTAATATATCCTTCTCACCCAATTATATATCCGTCTAACCCCTTCAATATATCCTTCTAACCCCATCAATATATCCTTCTACCCCCATCAATATATCCTTCTCACCCCATCAATATACCCTTCTAACCCCATCAATATATCCTTCTAACCCAATCAATATATCCTTCACACCCCATCAATATATCGTTCAAACCGCATCAATATATCCTTCTAACCCCATCAATATATCCTTCTAACCCAATCAATATATCCTTCTCACCCCATCAATATATCCTTGAAACCCCATCAATATATCCTTCTAACCCCATCAATCTGTCCTTCTAACCCCATCAATATATCCTCCAAACCCCATCAATATATCGTTGTCACCCAATCAATATATCCTTCTACCCCCATCAATATATCCTTCTCACCCCATCAACATACCCTTCTAACCCCATCAATGTATCCATCTAACCCAATCAATATATCCTTCTCACCCCATCAATATATCCATCAAACCTCATCAATATATCATTCTAACCCCATCAATATATCCTTTCAACCCCATCGATATATCCTTCTAACCCTATTAATATATCCTTCTCACCCTATCAATTTATCCTTGAAACCCCATCAATATATCCTTCTAACCCCATCAATATATCCTTCTAACCCCATCAATATATCCTCCAAACCCCATCAATATATCGTTGTCACCCAATCAATATATCCTTCTACCCCCATCAATATATCCTTCTCACCCCATCAACATACCCTTCTAACCCCATCAATGTATCCATCTAACCCAATCAATATATCCTTCTCACCCCATCAATGTATCCATCAAACCCCATCAAATATATCCTTCTCACCCCATCGATAAATTCTTTCAACCCCATCGATATATCCTTCTAACCCCATTAATATATCCTTCTAGCCCCATTAATATATCCTTCTCACCCCATCAAGATATCCTTCTCACCCCATCAATATATCCATCTCACCCCATCAATATATCCTTCTCACCCCATCAATATATCCTTCTCACCCCATCAATATATCCTTCTCACCCAATCAATATACACTTCTCACCCCATCAATATATCCTTCTAACTCCATCAACATATCCTTCTCACCCCATCAAAATATCCTTCGCACACCATCAATATATCCTTCTAACCCCATCAATATATCCTTCTAACCCCATCAAATATATCCTTCTAACCCCATCGATATGTTCTTCTAACCCCATCGATATATCCTTCTCACCCCATCAATATATCCTTCTAACCTCATCAATATATCCTTCTCACCCAATTAATATATGCTTCTAACCCCATCAATGTATCCTAGTAACCCCATCAATATATCCTTCTAACCCCAGCAATATATCCTTCTAACCCCATCAATACATCCATCTCGCCCAATTAATATATCCTTCTCACCCCATCAATATATCCTTCTCACCCAATGAATATATCCTGCTCACCCCATCAATATATCCTTCTAATCCCATCAAATATATCCTTCTCACCCCATCAATATATCTTTCGAACCCCATCAAATATATCCTTCTCACCTCATCAATATATCCTTCTAACCCCGTCAATATATCCTTCTCACCCCATCAATATATCCTTCCAACCCCATCAATATATCCTTCTAACCCCATCAAATATATCCTTCTCACCTCATCAATATATCCTTCTCACGCCACCAAATATATTCTTCTCACCCCATCAATATATCCTTCTAACCCCATCGATATATCCTTCTAACCCCATCGATATATCCTTCTCACCCCATCAAAATATCCTTCTAACCCCATCAATGTATCCTTCTCACCCAATTAATATATCCTTCTAAACCAATCAATATATCCTTCTAACCCCATCAATATATCCTTCTAACCCCATCAATGTATCCTTCTCACCCATATAATATATCCTTCTAAACCAATCAATATATCCTTCTAACCCCATCAATATATCCTTCTAACCCCATCAATGTATCCTTCTCACCCAATTAATATATCCTTCTCAACCAATCAATATATCCTTCTAACCCCATCAATATATCCTTCTAACCCCATCAATATATCCTTCTCACCCAATTAATATATGTTTCCAACCCCATCAATGTATCCTAGTAACCCCATCAATATATCCTTCTAACCCCATCAATATATCCTTCTAACCCCATCAATACATCCATCTCGCCCAATTAATATATCCTTCTCACCCCATCAATATATCCTTCTCACCCCATCAATATATCCTTCTCGCCCCATCAATATATCCTTCTCACCCCATCAATATATCCTTCTCAACCCATCAATATATCCTTCCAACCTAATCAATATATCCTTCTAACCCCATCAATATATCCTTCTCGCCCAATTAATATATCCTTCTCACCCCATCAATATATCCTTCTCACCCCATCAATACATCCTTCTAACCCCATCAATATATCCTTCTCGCCCAATTAATATATCCTTCTCACCCCATCAATATATCCTTCTCACCCCATATAATATATCCTTCTAAACCAATCAATATATCCTTCTTGCCCCATCAATAAATCCTTCTAATCCCATCAATGTATCCTTCTAACCCAATCAATATATCCTTCTCACCCCATCAATATCTCCTTCTAACCCCATCAATATATCCTTGTAGACCCATCAATATATCATTCTCACCTCATCAATATATCCTTCTCACCCCATCAATATATCCTTCTAACCCCATCAAATATATCCTTCTCACCCCATCAATATATCCTTCTAACCCCAACAATATATCCTTCTCACCCCATCAATATATCCTTTTCACCCCTTCAGCATATCCTTCCAGTTATTGAGAATTTGTGACTTGCCATTTGTTCTTGGCAAACTTGGTTCGCTGAATGGTTTTGACTTTTCATGCGTGGCTGATTTGGTTGTGTGGGTGTTGCTGTGTTTTGGGTTTTACCCGATGCTTCGCTGGCTATCAATCATGACGGCGGCAAAAAGAATGCATCAGCGGGAACGCGTTTCCAGCACACATCGCAAAAGCAACAGGGACACTCAGTTACTCTTGAGTACAAGCATTAAAATCGAGAGTTTATGTTAGAAATTGTGGGTGTTCCCATGTTCTGACTTGGTGATACAGAATGTTGGAGCATTCCAGACAGTGCCTCTCTAGCAGGCCACTGATTAGGATTATTATGTAGAATTATGTCGAAATGACAACACGGAGACGAACCATTCGACCCAACCAGTGATCGTTGGTGTTGATCCTTCATACGAGCTGCAGTCTTAATCTTAATCTGCACTGTTACCATTTCCTTTTATCTCTCACTCTATCAACTACCTGTCTAACCTCATCTTAAATGTTGACATAGTTTCTGTACCAATCACTAGCATTTCACAGCCTCACACCCTCTGTGAAAAAAGGTATCTTCTGTTCTCTGTTCTGAATCTTTACATTTAACCATATCTACGTCCCCTTGTTCTACACCGCTCAATCACTTAAAACGGTTTGCTGCTACCTCATCTATCCCAACCCTTCATAGTTTTAAACAGATTTAACAAATCATTTCATAATCTCGTCTGTTTGAATTAAAACAGCCCCAACTTTTTTCTTTCTTTGTATCTCTATTTCCCCAGACCAGAGCAGCATCCTCGTGAACCTGTGCTGCACCTTCTCTATTGGCTGAACACCCTTCCTGTAGCATGGAGCCCAAAACGCCTTATTGTAAAGAAAGACTTGGATTTATATAGCGCCATTCACGACCACCGGACTTCTCAAAACGCTTTACAGCCAATGAAGTACTTTTGGAGTGTAGTCACTGTTGTAATGTGGAAAACACGGCAGCCAACTTGCATTCGGCAAACTCCCACAAACAGCAATGTGATTATGAGCAGATCATTTGTTTTTTGTTCTGTTGATTGAGGGATAAATATTGGCCAGGACAGCGGGGAGAATTCCCCTGCTCGTCTTCAAAATAGTGCCATGGGATCTTTTATGTCAGATGGGGCCTCGGTTTAATGTCTCATCCAAAAGACGCACCTCCGACAGTGCAGCACTCCCTGAGCATTGCATTGATGCGTCAACCTCGATTTGTGCGCTGAACGCTGGTCTTAATAAAGGTTCTATATAGATTCACCATGGCCTTCAAACAGATCTGTTAAGTAACACTAGCTGAGGTCACAGGCAGACCGTTACATTTTGGTGGGGCCCAAAAGTTAAGCAAGATTCTGAGGATCACAGTTGCTTCACCTGACATTGTCAGGTCGGTGAGTGTTCTTCAGTTTTTTTGTTTTGAGAAAGACATAAGAACATAAGACCATAAGAAATAGGAACAGGAGTAGGCCAAACGGTTCCTCGAGCCTGCTCTGCCATTTAATACAAACTTGGCTGATCCAATCATGGAATTAAATCCACTTCCCTGCCCGCTCTCCATAACCCCTTATCCCCTTATCGGTTAAGAAACTGTATCTCTGACTTAAATTTATTCAATGTCCTAGCTTCCGCAGCTCTCTGAGGCAGCGAATTCCACAGATTTACAGCCCTGAGAAAATAAATTTTTCCTCATCTCAGTTTTAAATGGGCGGCCCCTTATGTTAAAATTATGCCCCCTAGTTCTAGTCTTCCCCATCAGTGGAAACATTCTCTCTGCATCCACCCTGTCAAGCCCCCTCATAATCTTATACGGTGCGATAAGATCACCTCTCAATCTTCTGAATTCCAATGAGTAGAGGCCCAACCTACTCAGCCTTTCCTCATAGGTCAACCCCCTCATCTCTGGAATCAACCTAGTAAACCTCCTCTGAACTGCCTCCAAAGCAAGTATATCATTTCGTAAATATGGAAACCAAAACTGCACGCAGTAGTCCAGGTGTGGCCTCACCAACACCCTGTATAACTGTAGTAAGACTTCCCTGCTTTTATACTCCATCCCCTTTGCAATAAAGGCCAAGATTCCATTGGCCTTCCTGATCACTTGCTGTACCTGCATACTATCCTTTTGTGTTTCATGCACAAGTAGGTCCTGTTGTACTGCAGCACTTTGCAATCTTTCTCCATTTAAATAATAACTTGCTCTTTGATTTTTTTCTGCCAAAGTGCATGACCTCACACTTTCCAACATTATACTCCATCTGCCAAATTTTTTCCCACTCACTTAACCTGTCGATGTCCTTTTGCAGATTTTTTGTGTCCTCCTCACACATTGCTTTTCCTCCCATCTTTGTATCGTCGGCAAACTTGGCAACGTTTCACTTGGTCTCTTCTTTCAAGTCATTAATATGGATTGTAAATAGTTGGTGTCCCAGCACTGATCCCTGCGGCACCCCACTAGTTACTGATTGCCAACCAGAGAATGAACCATTTATCCCGACTCTCTGTTTTCTGTTCGTTAGCCAATCCTCTTTCCATGCTAATATGTTACCCCCAACCCCGTGAACTTTTATCTTGTACAGTAATCTTTTATGTGGCACCTTGTCAAATGCCTTCTGGAAGTCCAAATACACCACATCCACTGATTCCCCTTTATCCACCCTGTTCGTTACATCCACAAAGAATTCCAGCAAATTTGTCAAACATGACTTCCCTTTTATAAATCTATGCTGACTGTGCCTGACCGAATTATGCTTTTCCAAATATCCTGCTACTACTTCTTTAATAATGGACTCCAACATTTCCCAACCACAGATGTTAGGCTAACTGGTCTATAGTTTCCTGCTTTTAGTCTGCCTCCTTTTTCCAGGATATTTTTCTTCCTTTCCCCTTCATTTGGTCTCTTATACCAGCTATGTCTTCGCAGGCTGCATGAGTATGTGACATGGATTCTTGGGCCACTTTCTTCCATTAATCTACATGTACCTCAATTTGCAGATATTAACAAATCTTCTTGATCTGATTTAGGATTTATTTGCCAATTTGCCAATTGTCCAAAATCAGTTCCGAACTCGAGGCCGTATAAAAATTGAGCAAAACAACTTAGCAAGTAAAAATGTAAGGACAAAAAGAGACAGAGTTTCTTGGGTTTTTAGGGCCAGATTGCTAGGGATCGGGACTGGATGGCCACAGTCTGAACTTTATGCCATACATTACTATGGAACTAAAAGAGAGACTGATGTCCTGTTCTTCAGTCTGTTGCATCGCTGCTCTAGAACTGACTGCTAAGGAGCAGGTGATAGCAGGTCAGATTGCATTGATTCCAAGTTTCCCTTGCTTCCAGGCAACGGCAAATGTTCAGCCTCTGCTTGAATTATCCGTGGTAGCAGCAATGAAATTGGCAATTCAGTGTATGGGGTGTTACAGGCGTGAACCCATATCCCACCTCGCCATGGTGCACTGAATTGGGGAACTACAGGAGGAGGTTTCCATGTATCTAACCCAATATATGCCTGACCTAGCAGCCATTGATAGAATATTGTCCTGTATCTATAACCCATGGCCTGAACATAACATTACATTTACATATCAATTTAATGGTTTACTCCGATATAAATATTTAATTTCCCCTTTGATTGCTACACTTTGAACAGCACATGATTAACATCAGATTTAAAAGAAGAAAATCATATACATTACAGTACAACACACCACACATTAGCATTGTGCCAGCACTTGTTATAGCCTGAACCCACTCCGCACAGTGGTTCTCATGAGGATTTATGCAATATTGTTATTGATGATAGACAGAGAATGTGTAGACAACATCGGTTAGCACCAAATGCAAGTGAAACCCAAACAGGCTGGATAGGAAATGATTATAGATATTGATCAATGTAGCCTCAGCGAACCCGAGGATGCCACAATGTCTAAATGCAACTGCCATTTCTTTCTCCACACCTGTTTTACTCCTCTGTTCTCTCCTCATTGCCTAAAGACACTGGTTCATGCTGGGGTACAGCGGCTGAACATCATCTGAAGGGCATGGACACTGCATGCCGGTGACAATCTATTCAACTGCGTGAGACATAATAATTGAGCACAATCCTGCCCTAATCTGAGCCTGGAAATTACTTTGTGAGACTTTAGTGGGCAAACATTTGGCAGATGGAGTATAATATGGGAAAATGTGAGGCAGAAAAAATAGAAAAGCAAATTATAATTTAAATGGAGAAAAATTGCAAAGTGCTACAGTACAGAGGGACCTGGGGTTCCTTGTGCATGAAACACAAAAATTTAGTATGCAGGTACAGCAAGTAATCACGAAGGCAAATGGAATGTTGGCCTTTATTGCAAAAGGGATGGAGTATAAAAGCGGAGAAGTCCTGCTACAACTGTACAGGGTATTGGTGATGTCACACCTAGAGTACTGTGTACAGTTTTGGTCTCCGTATTTAAGGAAGGATATACTTGCATCGGAGGCTGTTCAAAGAAGGTCCACTCGGTTAATTCCGGAGATGAGGGGATTGACTTATGAAGATAGGTTGAGTAGGTTGGGCCTATACTCATTGGAGTTCAGACGATGAGAGGTGATCTTATTGAAACATATAAGGTAATGAGGGGGCTCGACAAGGTGGATGCAGAGAGGATATTTCCACTCACAGGGGAAACTAAAACTAGGGGGCATAGTCTCAGAATAAGGGGCCGCCCATTTAAAACTGAGATGAGGTGGAATTTCTTCTCTCAGAGGGTTGTAAATCTGTGAAATTCTCTGCCAGAGAGCTGTGAAGGCTGGGTCATTGAATATATTTAAGGCGGAGATAGAAGACAGATTTTTGAGCGATAAGGGAATAAAAGGTTATGGGGAGCAGGTAGGGAAGTGGAGCTGAGTCCATGATCAGATCAGCCATGATCTTATTAAATGGCGGAGCGGGCTCGAGGGGCCAAATGCCTACTCCTGCTTTTATTTCTTATGTTCATATGTTCTTATGTAACCCTTACTGAATTTGTGTAACATTCCTTTTCCCGTTATTTTGACAGAGACATTAACCAATTTGATAATAATCGTCTTAAGACCTTTAAAATGTTGGGCAGAAGAATGTCATGTGTTAAGTGTTCATATGTTAATGCTGCCAATACTACTTTCTAGGCTCTGATGTCCACACATTTTGCTTACATTACACAAAAAATGTTTTGAGATCAGTGGCGTAACTAGAGGATGCAAACATAGATTTTTAAAAAATCACAGAACGACAGGGAAAAGTGCAGCCGGCCAGGGAAGACCCTGTGCAGCCGCTCCTCGAGTGAGGGGGCCCGGGGGGGGGGCCCGGAAGAGGGAGTTCGGGGTCTGGGGGAGCCGGTGTGAGGGAGGGTTTAGGGGTTGGGAGGTTACTGCGGGGTCCGGGAGCAGAGCTGAGCGGATGGCGAGACGATGGCACTCCAGGCTCGGGCTCTATGATTTCCAGAGCGAGAATGTGGGCGAGATCTCGGTGCGGGAGGACGAGATGCTGACCGTGTACAGTGAGCATGACATCGAGGGCAGGAAGGAGGGGGCCAACAGCAGGCCTGCCCCGCAACCAGCACCTTCTGCCCCCCCCCCCCCCCGCCTCTCGCCCAAACGGGCGGCAGCGGTCTCGGGGGGCAGGTCCTGGCGGGGCTGCAGCACCAGGCGTCGGGCAGCGGCGATGACGACTGGGACGATAACTCGATGGTGGCGGACGAGTCGCAGTCCGGGGGCAGCGGGAGCGGGGGAGGGGGAGGGGGAGGTGGCGGTGGGTTCCCGGATTTCGACGCGACGGGCTGTTTTCGAGTGAGGATGTACGAGAGCGTTTTCCAGCTGAGTCACAACGCCGAGTTTGCGAGGAAGCAGGTGGTGGGCCCCCCTTCAGGCGAGGGCTCCAATGCCACTGCATTGGTGTAGTTACGCCACTTTTTGAGATGCTTCTGAAAGACATCGTAAAATACCACAGGGGAGAATTTCTTCAGGGTTGTGCTGCAGCTTAAATGTAAACTCTGGAGAAATGGTGTAAATGGCTATTATTAGGCGATGGTGCCATTTCTCTGAGGGATCCACTGAGCAACTGCAGAGAAACGCTGTAGCAATTTCAGGAGAATTGATAAAATCTTAACCTTTCTTTGTTTTCTTTCTTCCTCTCTTTCTCATGTATCTATTTTCCAGCAGAGCACGGATGGGCATCCTGTTGCAAATTTGCAAAACCACTTTACCTTTACCTTTTTGTAATTTCTCCAGTGGCTTTGCCGATCCTCTGCTGAAGTCACAGCGGGAGATCAGGATAACCCCGAGGAAATTCAGGGCCACAATCATTTGTTTGATGAGGAAGTTCATTCTTTGTATTGCCAAGTGATTAATTTAGAAAACAGGCCTTAGACTTGACCACATACAACAAAGGGTCCAGCGAGCACTGAAAGGAGGAGATATTGAGCAATTGTTTTTTTGCAGAAGTAATAGGTTGATAGTGCAGTCAGAATATATTATGCAATCAAAGAAAGAAAAACAAGAGATGCCAAAGTCATTTGAGTCTCTCATCTGAAAGACGGCACCTAAGGCAGTGCAGCACTCCCTCAATACTGCACTGATCAGCCTTTGATTTGGAATGGGACTGGAATCCACAACTTTCCAACTCAAGAGACAAGAGTGCAACCAACTGAGCAGGTTGCAATCCTGACAGTAATGCTGGAATTGTAACATAAGAAATAGGAGCAGGAGTAAGCTATTTGGCCCCTCGAGCCTGCTCTGCCATTCAATAAGATCATAGCTGATCTGATCTTGGCCTCAACTCCAATTCCCTGCCCGCTCCCCATAAACCTTGACTCCCTTATCATTCTGTCTATCTCCACCTTAAATATATTCAATGACCCAGCATCCACAGCTCTCTGGGGCAGAAAATCCCAAAGAATCACGATCCTCAAAGAAGAAATTCTTCCTCACTTCCGTTTTAAATGGGCGACTCCTTATTCTGAAACCATCTATGGGCACTCATCTTGATCCCACCAGACTATGTGGGAGGGCACCTGATCTGCATGGGGCTAATGGCTGCTTGTATCATTACTGGCATATCTCAAGTACCCATCAGCCCTGTACTGCCAGAAACCCTACCGCCCCTCCCCCCTCTGATTTTTGCTAATAATCTCTTGTGCAGAACCTTGTCAAATGCCTTCTAGAAGTCCATATAGACAAAATCCTTATACACTCCCCCAATCCACCATGCTAGTGATCTCCTCAAAAAAGCTAAACTGGATTAGTCAGACTTGACAACTCTTCACAACTCTGTGTAAGCCTTGTCTTTTAACTTGATATTATACATCTCTATTATTTGAAACACAGCCAACTCTTCCTTTGCTCTCTGCATACCACACACTATCAGCATTCTCTTCTCATATCCTACCACTTGCACAACTAACAACTCCTCCCAGGAGTCCTTAGTCAGTTCACATTCCACACACTTGGCTTTACATTCATCACTTCACCTTCCTCATCCCATTTTGCTTCTTTTCCAGCTCTCAGCTGATCCACTATAAGTGCAAGCACTACACATCTTTACCTTTTCAACAACCACTCACTAACTCTGACCCTCTTTTTCTGAAGGACCAGACAGCACATAATACCAAGAGTGGAGCAAGACCAGGAGTAGAGTAGCAGCTTTAACATAGCCCTCACCCAAATGTGAGGGATATAATATATTCACCTCAGCAAATAATCAGCAAGCTTCACCCTCACCCAAATGTGAGGGATATAATATATTCACCTCAGCAAATAATCAGCAAGCTTCACAACTTGAAGCTGTATTCTGAAGACTGTCATCTGCTAATGTCGAGCTTCTCAGTGCCAGCCTAACTCTTGTCCTTTTTCTTTCCTTTCTCTGGGTCCTTCTCAGGACCTGGAGCTGAAGAAGACACCTTGGAGGAGGGCAAACCTCTTGAGGATCTGCTGTCACATGCTTCATCCCTCCCAAAAACCAGTGCAGACATTGGCACTTTGTGTGTGTCAGAGTGGTCTGCCAGTGGTGACTCACTCAACATGAGTAAGCATCAACAGGTACTGACGGCAGTGGGAGCCCTAGAGAGAGCAGGACAGAGATGAGGACTTCAGGGGCTCAGCTAAAAAAACAACTGCTTGTCTCTCACAAGCAGTTATAGCAGGTATTGGAAAACCAAGGAGTTTCACCACAATGGCTCAAAGTATAGAGGAGTCCGCTTACAGTCTGTGTGGTATCACCTCACATGACATCATCACTCTGCAGTTTACCTTAGAGAGTGTGGTCAGCTCCAGGGACGCGACAGCTGGGCCCTCACAAAAGGAACAAAAGTTAGCAGGAACAAAAGTTAGCAGCCTCTGCAACTTTGATGGGACACTTAAACGGCTGCCATGCAGGCTCTGGGTTCCACAATGTAGAGACAGGTGTCCACTATGGACAGATCGATGGCCCAAATAAATAGGAGGGGTTCTCTAGGAGTCGCTCATTTTCTGCAGTCTGCACTCCTGCAGATCAGGGGAGCTAATGAGCCCCAGCCTCACGGGAGTAGTAGTGGAACTATGAGAATGGTATGTGTTGCCCTCTCTGTTCCTTCTCCATCCTCAACACCGACCTGCCAGGAAGTCAGCTAGGCCAGACTCAGTCACAGTGCAGCAAGTGCAGCAATCTGTAGCCGCACTTTCACATACTCCAACCGCCCTGCCAAATCTAACAGCCCTTTTCCCCATCTCCAATATTTTATAACTGATAAATGAAAGAGTGCAAAGAAAATTAAAAAAAATTAATGCCCCTCTGAATTTTCTCTCAGCAGGCGATTAATCTTTAATTCCCGGAGACTGCCAGACAATGGTAGAGGGTTGGCAAGGGTTGGAGATCCTGAGGAATAAACATTTAGGTTATGGTAATTTTTGCCATGAGGTGGAGGTTGCCCGCAGGTCAGGTTCCAGCAGAACTCTGTCACTGTCCCCCTGGTGAAGTGGTGCCTACAAAGGCAGTTATCTTCAGACATTGCCATGTCGGTGTGCCTGGGTCTGAGCTTAAGTTGTGTTGGTAACAGTGAGTCTGGCAGTCTGCCCCTGCTGCAAATAAACAAACTTCACATCCCGCCATTCATCCTCCAAAAACTGACAAAAACAGAGAAGACACTTGTATTCCTATATTCTAATTTTGATTTGAGGAATTTTTATTTTGCATTCCAACAGTCAGAAATCAATCAAAAATTACATTGAGTCGACTGCACAGAAACAGGCCTTTCGGCCCAAGTGATCTATGCTGGCATTTATGCTCCACGAGTCTCCTCCCAACCCCTTTTCATCTAACCCTACCTGCAAATCCTTCTATTCCATTCTCCCTCATGTGCTTATCTAGATTCCTTGAAATGTATTTATGCTATTTGCCTCAACCATTCCTTGTGGTAGCGCATTCTACATTCTTACCACTCTTTAGGTAAAGAAGTTTCTCCTGAATTCCTTACTGGATTTATTAGTGACTATTTTATATTCATGGCCTCTCATTTTAGTCTCCCTCACAGGTGGAAACATTTTTTCCACCTCTACCCTATCAAACCCTTTCATTATATCTAGTAGGTCTCCTCTCAGCCTTCTCCTTTCTTGGGAAAAGAGCCCCAGCCAGTTTAGTCTTTCCTGATAGCTATAATCTCTCAGTTCTGGTATCAGCCTTGTGAATCTGTTTATGCACCTTCTCCAATGGTTCTCAATCCATTTTATAAAACGGAGACCAGAACTGCTCACAGTACCCTAAGTGTGGTCCAACCAAGGTTCTATACATGTTTAATGACTCCTCTGCTTTCTAATTCTATCCCTCTAGAAATGAACCTGTACTGGATTTGTTTTTTTTTCCTCCCATGGCCTTATTAACCTGTGTCACTACTATGTGATTTTTATATCTGTACCTATGCTCCTCTATCTAATTTAGACTCTTATTCTCCAAGCAGTATGCGGTCTCCTTATTCTTCCTACCAAAATGCATTACCTCACACTTATATATTGAAATTAATTTGCTAATTAATTATTCGCCCATTCTGCAGGTTGATTAATGTCTTCTTGTATTTTGTCAATCTGATACTACTCCTGCGAAGCGCGTTGGGATGTTTCACTGCATTAAAGGCGCTATATAAATACAAGATGTTGTTGTATTGTTCCTTTGTAGTAACTATAGCTCCCAATTTGGTATTGTCCACAAAGTTAGAAATTGTCCTTCTGATTGCCGAGTCCAAACCATTCATATAAATTATGAACAACAGTGGATCCAGCACCGATCCAGCACTTCCCACCTTTTGTCAGTCCGAGTATCTACCCTTAACCCCTACTCTCTGTTTTGTAGCAGGATTCCTATCCATTCTGCAACTTAATCCTTGACTGCGCATGCTCTGACCTTAGTCATGACTACTATATGGTACCTTATCGAAGGCCTTTTTAAAATCCAAATATATTACATCTACAACATTTCCCTTGTCTAATCTTTATGTAAATTCTTCAAAGAATTCAATAAGGCTGGTCAAGCATAGCCTTTCCTTTTGAAATCCATGCTGACTGCTCTGTGCTATGTTTTCAGTTTCTGGATGTTTTTCTACTACATCTTTGAGTAAAGATTCTAATATTAAATATAGGAATCACATTAGCTGTCCGCCAGTCCTCTGGCACTATTCCATTTTCTAATGAATTGTTATAAATATGTAATAGTGCCTCTGCTATCCAACCTGACCCTGCCACACAGCACTGTCCCCCAGTCATCAAGATCCACGCCATGGCCCTGGACAACGTGGACCACTTTCCATACCTCGGGAGCCTATTATTAGCAAGGGCAGACATCGACTACGAGGGTCAACACCGCCTCCAGTGCGCCAGCGCAGCCTTCGGCCGCCTGAGGTAAAACATAAGAACATAAGAAATAGGAGCAGGAGTAGACCATATGGCCCCTCGAGCCTGCTCCGCCATTCAATAAGATCATGGCTAATCTGATCATGGACTCAGTTTCACTTCCCCGCCCGCTCCCCATAACCCCTTATTGTTTAAAAAACTGTCTACTGTCTTAAATTTATTCAATGTCCCAGCTTCCGCAACTCTCTGAGGCAGCGAATTCCACAGATTTACAACCCTCTGAGAGATGAAATTTCTCCTCATCTGTGTTTTAAATGGGCAGCCCCTTATTCTAAGATCATGCCCTCTAGTTCTAGTCTTCCCCCATCAGTGGAAACATCCTCTCTGTATCCACCTTGTCAAGCCCCCTCATAATCTTATACGTTTTGAGAAGATCACCTCTCATTCTTCTGAATTACAATGAGTAGAGGCTCAACCTTTTCTCATAAGTCAACCCCCTCATCCTCGGAATCAACCTAGTGAACCTTCTCTGAACTGCCTCCAAAGCAAGTATATCCTTTTGTAAATATGGAAACCAAAACTGCATGCAGTATTCCAGGTACCTCACCAATACTTTATATAGCTGTAGCAAGAATTCCATGCTTTTTACTCCATCCCCTTTGCAATAAAGGCCAAGATACCATTGGCCTTCCTGATCACTTGCTGTACCTGCATACTATCCTTTTGTGTTTCATGCACAAGTATCCCCAGGTCCCGCTGCACTGCGGCATTTTGCAATCTTTCTCCATTTAAATAATAACTTGCTCTTTGATTTTTTTCTGCCAAAGTGCATGAGCTGACACTTTCTGACATTAGAGAGTGTTCGAGGATCAGGCCCTCAAATCTGGCACCAAGCTTGTGGTCTACAGGACTGTCGTGATACCCGCCCTCCTGTATGGCTCAGAGACCTGGACAATATAGAGCAGACACCTCAAATCGTTGGAGAAATACCACCAACGATGCCTCCGCAAAATCCTGCAAATCCCCTGAGAGGACAGACGCATCAACATCAGTGTTCTCAATCAGGCCAACATCCCCAACATCGAAGCACTGACCACACTTGAGCAGCTCTGTTGGGTGGGCCACATTGTCCACATGCTGGACACAAGACTCCCAAAGCAAGCGCTCTATTCGGAACTCCTACATGGCAACCGAGCCCCAGGTGGGCATAGGAAATGTTTCAAGGACACCTTCAAAGCCTCCTTGATAAAGTGCAACATGCCCACCGCCACCTGGAGTCCCTGGCCAAAGACCGCCCTAATTGGAGGAAGAGCATCCGGGAGGGCACTAAGCTGCTCAATTCTCATCGCCGAGAGCATGCAGAAAACAAGCGCAGGCAGCAGAAGAAGCGTGCGGCAAACCAGATTCCCCACCCACCCTTTCCTTCAATGACTGTACCACCTGCGACAGAGACTGCAATTCCCGTATTGGACTGTTCAGTCACCTGAGAACTCACTTTTGGAGTGGAAGGAAGTTTTCCTCGATTTCGAGGGACTTCCCTAATTTATTTTAAAATGCATCCGTATCAGAGGTTTTATCCTCTCTGACTTTGATTAGTTTATCAATTATCTACTTCTCTTTCTAATTTAAATGTCTATATATATGTTTTTTGATCTGTTCTTCTAATGTCACGTCCACCTTGTTAGTTTCCCTGGTAAATACTGATGCAAGGTAACTAATATTTCTGTCATTTCGCTATCATTACCTGTCAGTTTAGCTTGTGTATCCCCTTTGCGACCCTATCCTTATCCTCATTTTTCTCTGATTATTTGTGATTGTAGAATACTTTACTATTTCTTCTCATATTCCTTGATAATTTAATTTCATAGTTCCGACTTGCTAATTGTTTTGTGACTTGTTTCCTCACCTCTTCGTATTCCCTTTTGTCATCCTCTCTTTTATTATCTATGAACTTAGTGCGTGCCTTTTTCTTCAGTTTTAATTTTAACATTATCTCTTTACTTATTCATGGTATTTCATTATTGGCTAGCTTATTCTTGTTTTTTTTTAAAAAAAGGAATATATTTCTCCTGAACTCTATTGATCATCTTTTAAAATATTTCCCACTGCTGTTCTCTCTCTTTTTCTGTCAACATTCTTTTCCAGTTTATCTTCCCAAGTTCCATTCTCATCCCTTAAAATTCAGTTGTTTTTTTGTCTTAATCATTATATTAAACCTTATTACACTTATTATAAAAAAAATTCACAATCAAAATTCCTAGAATTCAAACTTTAACAAGAACTTCCTCGAAGCCTACAAGGTGCCTGAACTTCTTTGCCCATTTTATAGGAGCAAAATGAGCAAGTGCATAGCCCATGAGAAAATCAGAGAAAAATGCACACTCACTTCAATACCATATTAAAATGAGGATCTGGTGCATTGTGTACAAGCCTAAAAGGCTAGCTGAAAGATTAAATGAGGTGCAATTCAGGTGGAGATTCACCAATTATGTACCTCTGCCTGATTTTCTGACACTCACTTGACTGTTCCGTGCCAGCACAAATGATCCCGACCCTGGAATATTTACCCGCTTTAGTTTTTAAACCATTACTCACTCCCAACTGCAGAGGATAGGTGGGGAAGGGGTAGATACTGAGAGAGACAAAAAGGAGCAAATACAATTTAAGTGCAGTAAGTATAATCCTGCGAATGTTACCCTGTCTTACTAAGAGTTAAATTTTGGATGTAACTATTGCAAATGTCCTCATACATTAACCTTCTAGATCCTCAACTCTGCCCATGACCGTATGACTTATAAAATCAGAAAGTGCTTGCCAGGGCCTGTCACTCTTGAAGAGAATACTCTAGTGGAAAGTAATGACTCTTGCAATCCCATGAATTTCAAACATGGATAATTGGAATTCTTCCAAATGACAAGTGGGATCCAGGATAATTACCCATGCTTTGCAATTACAAGATTTAATTTAATGGCTTTTTTTTTCTCAACATGTTCCAACATCTTAAACCACTAAAAGTTGTTAGATTCTGAAGGGTTAAAACACAACTTACAAAAATTCTACAGGTCTGTAATCAAGTTGATTATGAGATGAAGGGTTGTGAGGAAATGGGATGATTTGAAGGACAATGCAAATAGGCTATTAAACAAGAGTGAAGGGAAAGAGATCATTACAGGAGACAACGGAGTCTAAGCCTCTGGCCATAACAAGCATATATAACGATTATATAGAATTATATTAATCAGTTAACACTGATAACATGTCAGGAGTACAGGGTACGAGTGAGATTGTGTAAGATTTAAGTTTTAGGTAGACAAATTCTTTGTTTTTTCTTTGTATTTTCTCCCCTCTGCTTCTGAGGGCGATGACACAGTCGTCACTCTGATACCTCACCCAAGTGGCCATTCTTTCCGTGTGAGCCTACACTAACCATGGCCAAGGGATACAAAGATGCACAATCTTTCCCTTGCCACCCACACATGCACACACTTCTCAGCAGGGGCCACTGGACAGCAATCAGTGTTGGGAACCTTTTTACCATCCTTAGCTTGGGAATATTGACACTCTAGCTGAAGTGAATTAATTCAGCACAGACCCAGTGATCCAGACTAAGACTTTCTTGGTAAATGTAGCTCAGTATCTCTTGGGTGGTGCAGATTAAAATGTCACCATAGGGACAGTTTGAGTTCCCCCAGTGACTCAGTGAGTAAATGCAATGTCCAGTGTCACACTGACCAGAAAGGTCCCAGGCTCAATCCGGTTCTGAGTTAGCTGATCTCAAGAAGGGCAGTAGTACAATTAACCTCAGTAATGGAAAAAAAAAATCAGCAATGGCTCCGCTACCGGTTACAATCCATTGAGTCGCTCTAGAAAGTGCCCATGGTGTATGGTGAGGCCAGCTATAACTGCCCATCATGGTTGAGTACCCTGCCACTACTGAAGCCCAAGTATGGAAAATGGCACTTTTAGTGGACAGCTGCTTGAGACTGTGGATTGCATCCTAATCTGAGGCACAATGTTCAAGGAGGAGAGAAAATTGGAAAAACAAGAAAACTCTTTGAAAGGTTGCAGGAAATATTTCACTAAAGTTCACTTTCCTTATTAAAGCCAGGTAGAATGTGCACCGTACCTGAACCTGACAACAACTTGCATGTATATAATGCCTTTAACATAGTAAAACGTCCCAAGACAGTGAACTGGTACAAACCAGACAAAGAAGGGTCTCAACATTGAGCACTTATAACCTGAGGCAATTTTAGCAACACTAGAATATAAAGGCATAGTAATTAATATAGGTTTGAGATTAGCAAGTGCTCAAACTAACTCAGAGCTAGCAGAGAATGAGATATACTCCCAGCACCACAACAGTTGAGGGAAAATACAGTTCTGTACATGGGCGTTGTGTGATAGTTGGCTCTGTGCCAACATTAAAAAGGTTAAAAATAAAGTTTAAGCAGTTCCCATGTGATCCAATATAGCGAAACGGAACGTTTTGATCGTTGCTTTGCACCAATTGAATTTAGCTGACAGTCAGTCTGAATCTGAAATTGCATAAAACTATTTACTGTCGATGGTCTCACACTACCCACCTAAATTAGAATTGGACAATTTGGTCTCACGCTAGAGTTGTACCACATATTTTGTATCAATGAAACCACTTTGCATCAATGCAAAAAGTGCATCACACTAGTCTATGACTCTGGTAACTTCTTCATTAGGTGCAGGGATTTCTTGGAGATTCTGTAGGACTCTCTCACTGCAGATGCCGGTCTCAGATCGGCATCTGGAGCATGAGATGTGCAGCCAGGAGTCCCGAGTTACATTGGTGGGGGAGCCTTGCTGTGGGACCAGTGACAAAATGTGTCCAACCACATATACGCAGGACTGTGCTCCCCAGTGGCTACTAGAAGAAAGGTGCCAAGTGTGCTGGCTCCTGATGCAAAATAAGTTCCCAGGAGTCCAATGCCCTTATACATGGCCGCCTTCGACCTTACAAAGACCTTTGACACTGTCAACCACGAGGGTCTATGGAGTATCCTCCGTTTCGGATGCCCCCAAAAGTACGTCACCATCCTCCGCCTGCTCCACGACGACATGCAAGCTGTGATCCTTACCAACGGATCCATCACAAACCCAATCGACGTCCGGACTGGGGTCAAGCAGGGCTGCGTCATCGCTCCAACCCTCTTCTCCATCTTCCTCGCTGCCATGCTCCACCTCACAGTTGACAAGCTCCCTGCTGGAGTGGAACTAAACTACAGAACCAGTGGGAAGCTGTTCAACCTTCACCGTCTCCAGGCCAGGTCCAAGACCACCCCAACCTCAGTCGTCGAGCTACAGTACGCGGACGACGCCTGCGTCTGTGCACACACAGAGGCTGAACTCCAGGACATAGTCAACGTATTTACCGAGGCATATGAAAGCATGGGCCTTACGCGAAACATCAGTAAGGCAAAGGTCCGCCACCAGCCTGTCCTCACCGCACAGCACTGTCCCGCAGTCATTAAGATACACGGCGTGGCCCTGGACAACGTGGACCACTTCCCTTATCTCGGGAGCCTGCTAGCAACAACATTGACAACGAGATCTAACACTGCCTCCAGTGCGCCAGTGAGAAGAGGGTTGGAGCGGTGACGCAGCCCTGCTTGACCCCGGTCCGGACGTGGATTGGGTTTGTGATGGATCCGTTGGTAAGGATCACGGCTTGCATGTCGTCGTGGAGCAGGCGGAGGATGGTGACGTACTTTTGGGGGCCTTCGGCCTTCGGCCACCTGAGGAAAAGAGTGTTTGAAGACCAGGCCCTCAAAACTGTCACCACGCTCATGGTCTACAGGGCCATAGTAATACCAACCCTCCTGGATGGCTCAAAGACGTGGACCATGTACAGTAGACACCTCAAGTCGCTGGAGAAATACTACCAACGATGTCTCCGCAAGATCCTACAAATCCCCTGGGAGGACAGACGCACCGACATTAGCGTCCTCATCCAGGCCAACATCCCCAGCATTGAATCACTGACCACACTTGATCAGCTCCGCTGGACAGGCCACATAGTTTGCATGCCAGACCCGAGACTCCCAAAGCAAGCGCTCTACTCGGAACTTGTCCACGGCAAACGAGCCAAACGTGGGCAGAGGAAACGTTACAAGGACACCCTCAAAGCCTCCCTGATAAAGTGCGACATCCCCACTGACACCTGGGAGACCGTGGCCAAAGACTGCCCTAAGTGGAGGAAGTGCATCCAGGAGGGCGCTGAGCTCCTCGAGTCTCGTCACTGAGAGCATGCAGAAATCAAGCGCAGGCAGCGGAAGGAGTGTGCGGCAAATCAGGCTCCCCGCCTACCCTTCCCTTCAACCACTGTTTGTCCCACCTGTGACAGAGACTGTGGTTCTTGTATTGGACTGTACAGCCACCGAAGAACTCATGCTAAGAGCGGAAGCAAGTCTTCCTCGATTCCATGGGACTGCCCATGATGATGATGATTAGGCATTTTTTAAATATGGTTCTGCCCGGTTGAGGTATACTGCACCTACTCCTTCATCCTCCTGGCTCCACAAAAATATAAGCCACAAACAGCACCACATCTCCTACTGAATGCAACCCTCTCCCTACCTGGCCCAGAAGGCAACTTATAAGAACATAATAATAAATAGGAGTAGGAGTAGGCCATACGGCCCCTCAAGCCTGCTCCGCTATTCAATAAAATCATGGCTGATCTGACCATGGATTCAGCCCCACTTCCCCGCCCTATCCCCTTATCGTTTAAGAAACTCTATTTCTGTCTTAAATTTATTCAATGTCCCAGCTTCCACAGCTCTCTGAGGCAGAGCATTCCAAATACATTTTAGCTCATGTTTTGCTGTATACTCTGACCATTAAAAATGGTAAAATATGTAACATTTAATAAAGCAACATGTATGAGATGCACAAAGACATAATGGGAAACATACAGAAGATTGATGAGAACACTTAGAATGACAGATTTGGTAGACAAGGACACAGAGAGGTATAATGCCAACAATGAGAGAAAGGATGTTCATGCCATGCAGAGGAAGATTAAAAAGCATAGAATAAAAACAGAACAACAGAAAGAGATACATAGAAAAAATGAGTGTCGGAGCAATTTAGAGACAGTCATAGGAAGACAGAGAGACATCATAATCTTCAGAAAAATAGAAACAAATAAAATGCTTTAATCCAGAGAAACATTTACTTGGTTTATGATGATTATTCCTAAGTACAGACATGTATAATTATTGACTTTTACACGGGCTTTGAATGCTATGAAATATTGCACTATGTGCTATCCCTAGGAGCTGCTAATCACACTGCAGTTACCGTGTATTATTGCAATACTGCTATGTTGAGGAATACTGTAACCTTCAGCTTCACCTTGTCCCCCAAACTACTGGAATGTGACAACAAACTGAGGATGCAACAAAGTTCTGAATTGGGCATTTTTATTCATCACAGCAAAGAAGAAAGCTGGAAAAATTGAGCTCCTTTGGATTTAAATATTACCCTTTTGGATATTGCTATGGATATGACTATCCTTTAAAAAAATATTGACAATATTTCCGTATGTTAGGAAAACCAGAGAGAGGTGTCTGGGAGCTGGTTGCATGCCTCTTGTCACACCTGAGGAATGGAGTGACATATTGTTGTGTATGCAATAACTGTTAGACTGAGTACTGTTGAACTCCAAGAGGTATAACCTTGGCTCTGCTTTATTAAGGCCCAAAGTGACTAATATACAAAATGGCTGGCCTTTTATACTTGGGCTGTACACATGTGCGTGCAGCCCAATGGCCTCCAACAGTGATGCCATCTAATGGCCAGTGATCACAAAAGTACATACCCCCCCCGCCCCGAGATATTAACACAGTCTTTTACAAATTGAGACGGTCCGGTGTTTTATGCTCCCAGGTTAACCGTCTCAGTTCAACTCCAGCCTTGGGTGAGTGTTCAGAGTCTGTTGTGACTGGTGGCTGGGTGGCTGACCTGGTGGGAGTGGCAATGGCCATGTCAGGGATTGAAAGTCCATTTTCATTGAACATGTCAGTGATTGAAAGTCCCGATTCACTGATGACCACTGAGTCCTCTGATGACTGGGGGTAGGTTGGTTGGTCGTCGATTGTCTCTTCCTCCGACTGTTCCGGTTTGTCTGTGTGCTGCAGCTTTGCCTGATCCATATGTTTCCTGCATGTTTGCCCATTTTTGAGCTTGACAATAAATACTCTGTTGCCTTCCTTGGCCATGACAGTACCAGTGATCCACTTGGGACCCTGACCATAATTCAGAACATATACAGGATTATTTACAGAAATATCACGTGACACAGCTGCGCGATCGTGATTCCCTTGCTGACTTTGTCTTCTATATTCAACATGATTATTCAAGTCAGGGTGTACAAGAGATAGCTTGGTCTTAAAACCTCTCTTCATCATTAGTTCAGCAGGCGAGACCCCGGTAAGCGTGTGTGGTCTTGTCCTGTAACTAAGCAGTATGCGGGTCTGCAGTGACCCTTGGGTTACTCGCTTCATACTCTGCTTTATGATTTGGACAGTACGTTCTGCTTGCCCATTGGTTGCAGGTTTGAACGGTGCTGACCTTACATGTTTGATACCATTGAGTTTCATGAAATCTTGAAACTCCTGACTGGTGAAGCATGATCCGTTGTCACTAACAATGATGTCAGGCAGACCATGTGTCATGAATATGATACTGAGGTTCTCAATGGTAGCTGTAGTTTTGCTGGATGACATGATTATACACTCGATCCACTTCGAATGTGCATCCACCACAACTAAAAATACCTTCCCCAGGAAGGGGCCTGCAAAGTCTATGTGGATCCTGGACCATGGTTTCGATGGCCATGACCACAGACTCAGCGGCGATTCCACTGGTGCTTTGCTGAGCTGCATGCAAGTGTTGCACTGATGCACACATGATTCCAGCTCAGAGTCAATTCCCGGCCACCATACATGAGACCTGGCGATGGCTTTCATCATTACAATACTGGGATGTGTGCTATGTAGCTCACGTACAAATTTTTCTCTCCCTTTCTTGGGCATAACAACACGATTGCCCCACAGTATACAATCAGACTGAATAGACAGTTCGTCTTTGCGACGAATGTAAGGTTTGGTCTCCTCGCATATTTGCTTGGGTATGGCAGACCAATCACCTTTGAGGATGCAACTCTTCACCACTGATAAAATCGGATCCTGGCTGGTCCAGGTCTTAATTTGTTGAGCCGTGACAGGGGTTCCTTCACTCTCAAAAGCATCCATAACTAACAATAGGTCCGCCGGTTGTGGCGTTTCCATCTCCGGTGTGGGCAACGGCAGACGGCTCAAAGCATCGGCACAATTCTCGGTGCCAGGTTTATGGCGAATTACATAATCATAAGCGGATAATGTCATCCGCCATTGGATGCGGGATGAAGCATTGGTATTGATACCTTTGTTTTCAGAGAACAGTGAAATGAGCGGCTTGTGATCTGTCTCCAGTTCAAACCGAAGACCAAACAGGTACTGATGCATCTTTTTAACCCCATACATACAGGTAGTGCTTCTTTCTCTACCATGCTGTAGGCTCTTTCCACTTTAGACAAACTTTTTGAAGCATACGCGACAGGTTGACGTTTACCCGACTCATTAGCTTGTTGCAGTACGCAACCAATTCCATATGACGATGCATCACAGGCCAATACTAAACGTTTACATGGGTCATAATGTACCAGCAGCTTGTTAGAGCAAAGCAGATTAGTGGTTTTCTCAAAAGCTGTCTTGAGACGCACCCCACACCCAGTTGTCGCCTTTTCTTAGCAGCATGTGCAGTGGTTCTAATAAGGTGCTCAATTTAGTTAGGAAGCTACCAAAATAGTTGAGTAGACCCAGGAACGAACGCAGCTTTGTTACATTCTGCGGCTTGTGAGCTGTTTGAGCCAGTTCTTCGTGGCCAACAAAATGGAGATTGGCGGCAGGCGGTGTTCCTCACGGTTTGCGGTCCAAAAATTTATGGTCTGATAAAGAATCTACTCCTGCCTGTGAGTCCAACAGAGAAGACGTATAAAGAATTGTGTACACTGGTACAGGACCACCTTAAGCCAGACGAAGGCCAAGGGATGCAGACTTGAACGTTTATGGTGGACAACTGGTTGAGCCATTCATTACCAAATCTGGCTGGACCACATAAAGCATTTTTGGGTCCTGTTCTCCTTTGTCAAGACTGCTCACTATTCCAGGATCATCCTGGAATGCAAAGATAACCTCAGCTTCTTTTTTCCACTAAACCCTTCTTATTAAACCCCTCTCCCCTGCCTCCTCCACCCTCACCTCCAACAACAAATGCAAGGAGCTCATGGACTTCTTTGTCACTAAGATTGGGACCGTCCAATCAGCTGCCTCTGCTGCTTCCCTCCTTCCCCTAAGCCCACCGGGCTAAACTTCCTCCAAGGCTCCCCCCTGCCCTAGTCCTGAATTCACATCTTTCTCTAGTTTTTCTCTCGTCTCTCCCTTCATGCCCTCTCCGAACTCGTCTTTTCTGTGAGACTCACCTCCTGCCTCGACCCTACTCATACCAAACTGCTGACCACCCAATTTCCCTTCCTGGCCTTCAAGTTAGCTGATGTTGTTAATGGTTCTCTCCCCTCAGGTCGAGTCCCCCTCCCCTTCAAATCTGCCGACATCACCCCTCTCCTCAAAATAAAACACTCTTGGCTTCTCTGTCCTTGCAACCATCTCCAACATCCCTTTCCTTTCCAAAGTCCTTGAACATGTTGTTACCTCCCAAATCTGTGCCCATCTTTGCTAGAACTCCATGTTTGAATCCCTCCAATCAGGTTTCTGCCCCTGCCACAGTCCCAAAACGGCTCTTGTCAAAGTCACAAATGACATCCTATGTGACCGTGACCATGGTAAACTATCCTTCCTCATCCTTCTGCAACCCTCCGAGATCTCTGCACTCCTCCAATTCTGGCCTCTTGTGCATTCCCTATTTTAATCGCTCCATCATTGGTGGCCATGTTTTCTGCAGCCTAGGTCCTAAACACTGGAATTCCCTCCCTAAACCTAGATGGTACGGTTGTCCAGGAGGACTGTAGACATTGGTGACCAGCTCATCGAAGCATTGGGGGGGCATATCCCGACAGCTGGCCACCATGACCGAGTACATTTGGCGGATGGCGGAGGCCCTGAATGCAACAGCCAGGAACACTGCTGGCACAGGCCTCCCAGTGGTTCCCAAGCGTGGCACTCCACCCCTAGGTTCCACACCACCACTGCGAATGACAGATGAGAGCAAGGACCAAGATCCTGCTTCTGCATCAGAGAATGTTGCCCCCTTGGCACCCCCCACTCCCGTACCCGTGCAACGACCACATCTGCCTTTATCCCCCCCAATGAGGCACCGCCTGAGGAACTCCTTGGCTAGCCGCCATGGAGCGAGGAGGGGAAGGGGTAGAGGTGGGGAGAATAAGTGGACGGGGGAAGGAAAGTGAGGTGCATGTCCGCAGGTGATGGCTGTGTCATATGTCCATCTGGGTGTATGCAATTTGTTGCAATGTATGGGGGCTGGGGACCATGCTCCTGCTTTGCCTTTGTATTCTGCGTTGCTGGACATGTTGAACATGTGATTTATGTCAATGGTGGAAAAAGTGGGGTGTGGGCGGGTGTTGGGTGTTATTGGCTGTGATACTTATTGTTATATATGGAGAAAGAGTCAGGCTGTACACTGTGAACTCAAAGTAAAGTGTGACCGTAGTCTTTTGTTGCAGGTCTCCAGAGTGCCTCTCCAACCTGTGATTCCTCCTTAAATACATGTGCTCCCAAGGGATTATGGGATCCCTTGGCACTCCGGATGAGCCCTCTGATGGCTGTACAGAGTAAATACAAGTTTACATATATAACACTTATGATTTCAGACCAATGTTGTATTAAACTTTTGTTATTGAACATAACCTTGTTGCGCATTGTCTCAGATAGCTGGACCATTACACACTGGTGATTCCTTACCATGAAAGGGTTAAATACAACTTAACATCAATCAACGTAAACTTTAACTGGCACCAAGGTGATGGGCACTATTGATGTCTGAGCTGCACACACACAGCAGTGTATCAGCATTGTCACTTACATCAGCGCTCTTTCAGATATCAGCTCCTCACGTAAGAGTGGGATTTAACAAATGCCAGCCACACCGCTGGCGTTCGTTCCGGTTAGTTCCACTTTTTGTGGGCTGTTTTTTGGGTGAGCGAGATTGTGGGCGATATGTGTGCAAGGTGGTGAAATTGATGCTGGCCATCTCCATGGCCGCTAGTTTGGGTAAATATGCTCTTTATGACAAAAAAAAGTGGGCGGGCATTATTATTGAATCTCGGCGTAGATGGATCATTCAGAGAGCAAGAGAGAGACAGTACATCAGACAGCTAATAGATAGAACCATCGCTACTAGCTAATAGATAGAACTCCAAACCTTTGTCAATACTTTCACCGAAGCGTATGAGAGTATGGGCCTTATACTAAACATCCGTAACACAAAGGTTCTCTACCAACCTACTCCTGCCACATAGTATTGCCCCTCCCCAATCACCAAATTATTAAGGTCCATGATGAGGCCTTGGATAACGTGGACCATTTTCCATACCTTGGGAGCCTACTGTCAACAAGGGCAGACGTTGATGACGAAGTCCAACACGGCCTTCAGTGTGCCAGTGCAGCCTTCGGTCGCCTGAGGAAGAGAGTATTTAAAGACCCGGCACCATGGTCTGCAGAGCAGTAGTGATACCCGCCCTCCTATATGCTTCAGAGACATGGACTATGTACAGCAGACACCTCAAAGTACTAGAGAAGTACCACCAATGCTGTCTCCACAAGATCCTGCGAATCCATTGGCAGGATAGGCGCACCAATGTCAGTGTTCTTGCTCAGGCCAACATCCTCCGCATTGAAGCATTGACCAAGCTCGATCATCTCCGATGGACGAGACACATCATCCGCATGCCCGATACTAGACTACCAAAACAAGCGCTCTACTCAGAGCTCCGACACGGCAAGCGGGTCCTAGATGGGCAGAGGAAATGCTTCAAGGACACCCTCAAAGCCTCCTTGAAAAAGTGCAACATTCCCACCGACACCTGGGAATCCCTGGCCCAAGACTGCCCAAAATGGAGGAGAAGCACCTAGGAAGGCGTCGAACACCTCGAGTCTCTTCACCGGGAGCAATCGGAAGCCAAGCGCAAACAGCGGAAGGAGCTCACAACAACCCAAGCACCCCGCCCACCCGTCCCTTCAACCGCCGTCTGCCCCACCTGTGACAGAGACTGTACGTCCCGCATTGGTCTCATCAGTCACCTGAGAAATCATTTTAGTGTGGAAGCAAGTCATCCTCGACTCCGAGGGACTGTCTCAGAGGAGAAGATAAAATTAAATAGATAAGCAATTTATCTTTGCGTATGAGCTAAAACATGCTAATACCACACGTGTAGAGGGAATTCTGATTTCACCAAACATTTTTGTTATCTCTCATGTTACTGCTTTTTACCACAATGATTCCAATTTGTGTCATCAATACTCCGCCGTCACTGGCTATCATTAAAGATAATGTGCAAAACAAACGTGAAAAACAAACATCAGCACGCAAAGAAAAACTTCTTCAACATCTCTCTTTATTGCCCAAGCATCGAGGGAATCGAGGTGGTGGAGGCAGATTTTGAAGCAGTCAGCGATGATGAGACACAAGGCTGGCAACAGATGGTAAAAGAGTGAGGATATTTGTTCTTGTTGTGTCATTCCTATTCAGCTCAGCCAGGATGGGATGGAACAGACAGTATAACAGGCTGCAGTAAACTAGTGCTATAGGTAAGGCTCCCAGTTTTTAGTTTTTAATTAATTTTCACCAATAAATACCCAGATTTTAAAATTATACATGATTGAGAGTTAAAAAAAAATTATTTCCACCTAAAAAATGGACAGACTTGCTGAAATCATCTAATTTTGTACTTTGGCTCCAAATCCCATCTTCAGTAGGTATGACCTATTGCTCTCATTTGCTCTGCAAGACACCATATTAATATTTCTCTAATTTAAATAAAATACAGCTAAGAAAATATTTTAAAATATGAAAATAGATAAACTGAAAATTTCTTGAGTTCTTTTGCAACATTTAATTTTTTTCAGCTGTTAAATAACAATTTTTCGTTTAGTTTTTTTTGTGGATTATTTATACATTACCAGCTATAAGGATCCGACATTGAATATGTTTGTGACAGTCCAACATAGTTCGTGGTGGCTGTGAACCTATTATATGAAACCACCCCTAATTTTAAATAAATAACTTGCAAATTTATATCAGCACCTTTCACCACCGTAGAATGTCCCAAAGTGCTTTACAGCCAATTAAGTACTTTTGAAGTGTCGGCACTGTTTTAAAGTAAATTGGGAATTTCTCTGAAAATGTACGAAATACATCACCTTAATGCTGTTCTGAATTTGGGGTTCATTCATGTTGCTAGGGTGGTGAAAATGGAGCTTTATGTGGCTTGAGGAGTGGTGCAAAAGGGAGGGATTCAAATTCCTGGGACATTGGAACCGGTTCTGGGGGAGGTGGGACCAGTACAAACCGGACAGTCTGCACCTGGACCGGAACCAATGTCCTAGGGGGAGTGTTTGCTGGTGCTGTTGGGAAGGAATTAAACTAACATGGCAGGGGGATGGGAACCTATGCAGGGAGGGAGAGGGAAATAAAATGGAGGCAGAAGCAAAAGATAGAAAGGAGAATAGTAAAAGTGGAGGGCAGAGAAACCCAAGGCAAAAAACAAAAAGGGCCACATTACAGCAAAATTCTAAAGGGGCAAAGTGTGTTAAAAAGAAAAGCCTGAAGGCTCTGTGCCTCAATGCGAGGAATATTCGTAATAAAGTGGACGAATTAACTGCGCAGACAGCAGTTAACGGGTATGATGTAATTGGCATCACGGAGACATGGCTCCAGGGTGACCAAGGCTGGGAACTCAACATCCAGTGGTTTTCAACATTTAGGAAGGATAGGCAGAGTGGAAAAGGAGGCGGGATGGCGTTGCTGGTTAAAGAGGAAATTAATGCAATAGTAAGGAGGGACATTAGCCTGGATGATGTGGAATCGGTAGGGGTGGAGCTGCGGAATACCAAAGGGCAGAAAACGCTAGTGGGAGTTGTGTACAGACCACCAAATAGTAGTAGTGAGGTTGGGGACAGCATCAAACAAGAAATAAGGGATGTGTGCAATAAAGATACAGCAGTTATCATGGGCGATTTTAATCTACATATTGATTGGGCTAACCAAACTTAGAGACAGTCATAGGAAGACAGAGAGACATACTCTTCAGAAAAATAGAAACAAATAAAATGCTTTAATCCAGAGAAACATTTACTTGGTTTATGATGATTATTCCTAAGTACAGACATGTATAATTATTGACTTTTACATGGGCTTTGAATGCTATGAAATATTGCACTATGTGCTATCCCTAGGAGCTGCTAATCACACTGCAGTTACCGTGTATTATTGCAATACTGCTATGTTGAGGAATACTGTAACCTTCAGCTTCACCTTGTCCCCCAAACTACTGGAATGTGACAACAAACTGAGGATGCAACAAAGTTCTGAATTGGGCATTTTTATTCATCACAGCAAAGAAGAAAGCTGGAAAAATTGAGCTCCTTTGGATTTAAATATTACCCTTTTGGATATTGCTATGGATATGACTATCCTTTAAAAAAATATTGACAATATTTCCGTATGTTAGGAAAACCAGAGAGAGGTGTCTGGGAGCTGGTTGCATGCCTCTTGTCACACCTGAGGAATGGAGTGACATATTGTTGTGTATGCAATAACTGTTAGACTGAGTACTGTTGAACTCCAAGAGGTATAACCTTGGCTCTGCTTTATTAAGGCCCAAAGTGACTAATATACAAAATGGCTGGCCTTTTATACTTGGGCTGTACACATGTGCGTGCAGCCCAATGGCCTCCAACAGTGATTCCATCTAGTGGCTAGTGATCACAAAAGTACATACCCCCCCCGCCCCCCGCCCCGAGATATTAACACAGTCTTTTACAAATTGAGACGGTCCGGTGTTTTATGCTCCCGGGTTGACCGTCTCAGCTCAACTCCAGCCTTGGGCGAGTGTTCAGAGTCTGTTGTGACTGGTGGCTGGGTGGCTGACCTGGTGGGAGTGGCAATGGCCATGTCAGGGATTGAAAGTCCATTTTCATTGAACATGTCAGTGATTGAAAGTCCCGATTCACTGATGACCACTGAGTCCTCTGATGACTGGGGGTAGGTTGGTTGGTCGTCGATTGTCTCTTCCTCTGACTGTTCCGGTTTGTCTGTGTGCTGCAGCTTTGCCTGATCCATATGTTTCCTGCATGTTTGCCCATTTTTGAGCTTGACAATAAATACTCTGTTGCCTTCCTTGCCATGACAGTACCAGTGATCCACTTGGGACCCTGACCATAATTCAGAACATATACAGGATCATTTACAGAAATATCACGTGACACAGCTGCGCGATCGTGATTCCCTTGCTGACTTTCTCTTCTATATTCAACATGATTATTCAAGTCAGGGTGTACAAGAGATAGCTTGGTCTTAAAACCTCTCTTCATCATTAGTTCAGCAGGCGAGACCCCGGTAAGTGTGTGTGATCTTGTCCTGTAACTAAGCAGTATGCATGACAGGCAGGTCTGCAGTGACCCTTGGGTTACTCACTTCATACTCTGCTTTATGATTTGGACAGTACGTTCTGCTTGCCCATTGGTTGCAGGTTTGAACGGTGCTGACCTTACATGTTTGATACCATTGAGTTTCATGAAATCTTGAAACTCCTGACTGGTGAAGCACGATCCGTTGTCACTAACAATGATGTCAGGCAGACCATGTGTCATGAATATGATACTGAGGTTCTCAATGGTAGCTGTAGTTTTGCTGGATGACATGATTATACACTCGATCCACTTCGAATGTGCATCCACCACAACTAAAAATACCTTCCCCAGGAAGGGGCCTGCAAAGTCTATGTGGATCCTGGACCATGGTTTCGATGGCCATGACCACAGACTCAGCGGCGATTCCACTGGTGCTTTGCTGAGCTGCATGCAAGTGTTGCACTGATGCACACATGATTCCAGCTCAGAGTCAATTCCCGGCCACCATACATGAGACCTGGCGATGGCTTTCATCATTACAATACTGGGATGTGTGCTATGTAGCTCACGTACAAATTTTTCTCTCCCTTTCTTGGGCATAACAACACGATTACCCCACAGTATACAATCAGACTGAATAGACAGTTTGTCTTTGCGACTAATGTAAGGTTTGGTCTCGCACATTTGCTTGGGTATGGCAGACCAATCACCTTTGAGGATGCAACTCTTCACCACTGATAAAATTGGATCCTGGCTGGTCCAGGTCTTAATTTGTTGAGCCGTGACAGGGGTTCCTTCACTCTCAAAAGCATCCATAACTAACAATAGGTCCGCCGGTTGTGGCGTTTCCATCTCCGGTGTGGGCAACGGCAGACGGCTCAAAGCATCGGCACAATTCTCGGTGCCAGGTTTATGGCGAATGACATAATCATAAGTGGATAATGTCATTCGCAATTGGATGCGGGATGAAGCATTGGTATTGATACCTTTGTTTTCAGAGAACAGTGAAATGAGCGGCTTGTGATCTGTCTCCAGTTCAAACCGAAGACCAAACAGGTACTGATGCATCTTTTTAACCCCATACATACAGGTAGTGCTTCTTTCTCTACCATACTGTAGGTTCTTTCCACTTTAGACAAACTTTTTGAAGCATACGCGACAGGTTGACGTGGGAGCTGTGTACAGACCACCAAATAGTAGTAGTGAGGTTGGGGACAGCATCAAACAAGAAATAAGGGATGTGTGCAATAAAGATACAGCAGTTATCATGGGCGATTTTAATCTACATATTGATTGGGCTAACCAAACTGGTAGCAATGCGGTGGAGGAGGATTTCCTGGAGTGTATTAGGGATGGTTTTCTTGACCAATATGTCGAGGAACCAATTAGAGAGCTGGCCATCCTAGACTGGGTGATGTGTAATGAGAAGGGACTAATTAGCAATCTTGTTGTGCGAGGCCCCTTGGGGAAGAGTGACCATAATATGGTAGAATTCTTTTTTAAGATGGAGAGTGACACAGTTAATTCAGAGACTAGGGTCCTGAACTTAGGGAAAGGTAACTTCGACGATATTAGGCGTGAATTGGCTAGAATAGACTGGCAAAGGATACTTAAAGGGTTGACGGTGGATAAGCAATGGCAAACATTTAAAGATCACGTGGATGAACTTCAGCAATTGTACGTCCCTGTCTGGAGTAAAAATAAAACGGGGAAGGTGGCTCAACCGTGGCTAACAAGGGAAATTAAGGATAGTGTTAAAACCAAGGAAGAGGCATATAAATTGGCTAAAAAAAGTAACAAACCTGAGGACTGGGAGAAATTTAGAATTCAACAGAGGAGGACTAAGGGTTTAACTAAGAGGGGGAAAATAGAGTACGAGAGGAAGCTTGCAGGGAACATAAAAACTGACTGCAAAAGCTTCTATAAATATGTGAAGAGAAAAAGATTAGTGAAGACAAATGTAGGTCCCTTGCAGTCGGATTCAGATGAATTTATAATGGGGAACAAAGAAATGGCAGACCAGTTGAACAAATACTTCGGTTCTGTCTTCACATAGGAAGACACAAATAACCTTCCGATTGTACTCGGGGACAGTGGGTCTAGTGAGAAGGAGGAACTGAAGGATATCCTTATTAGGTGGGAAATTGTGTTAGCGAAATTGATGGGATTGACGGCCGATAAATCCCCGGGGCCTGATAGTCTGCATCCCAGGGTACTTGAGGAAGTGGCCCTAGAAATAGTGGATGCACTGGTGATCATTTTCCAACAGTCTATCGACTCTGGATCAGTTCCTATGGACTGGAAGGTAGCTAATGTAACACCACTGTTTAAAAAAGGAAAGAGAGAGAAAACGGATAATTATAGACCGGTTAGCATCAAGGATGTAAAAATCACAAGAGCCATGCGGGGAGCAGAATGCTGGACAGATCACCATCTAGTTAGATCCACTCTCCAGCTGTACATTGCTCCACTTCAGCGCAAGCGTCCAAAACCGAGCAGAAGTGCCTTTAACACAGCTAGGCTGAAACATCAATGCTACCGTGAGCAGTTCCAGGATGACCTCGATAACAGGCTGATGTCTCACAGACCGCTCACCGGCAACACCACACGGAAATGGACAAAGCTCAAACAGATGGTGACAGATTTAGCAAAGAGAACTCTTGGACTTAAAAAGAAGGTACGCCAAGACTGGTTCGATGAAAACAACGTTGAGATCTGCAAGACGCTGGATGAAAAGAAAAAAGCATACCAAGAATGGCAAAATGACCTTTCCTCAATTTCCAAGAGGGACTGCTACAGACACATGCAGAGCAAAGCATAAAGAGACCTTTGCCAGATGCAAGATAAATGGTGGCGAAAGCAGAGGAACATTATGCTGAAACTCACAATACAAAGATGTTCTTCAGCGCCATCAAGTCAGTCTATGGACCATCAAAACCCAGCACTACTCCACTCCTTTCAGCAGATGGCAGCACTTTGATCAAAGACAGGACTGGCATAAATAAGAGGTGGAGAGAACACTTCAGTAATCTTCTTAATCGACCTTCAACAGTGAATGAAGAAGCACTTGACTCCATACCCCAGCTACGCATCAAAGAAGATCTTGATCTTCCTCCCAGCATGGACGAAGTAAAGAAAGCCATCAACCAGATGAGTACTGGAACGGCTCCAGGAATGGATGGAATCCTTGCCAAAATCTACAAGGTAGTAGGCCTAGCAACTCTCGAGGCCTTTCATGATATAATAACTAGCATCTGGGAAGATGAAGACATGCCACAGGACTTCCGTTATGCTATGATAGTTTCCCTCTTCAAGAACAAGGGCAACAAAGCAGACTGTGGCAACTACAGGGGAATATCGCTTCTGTCCACTGCTGGGGAGATCATCGCCCGCATAGTATTGAATCGACTCACAGCTAGTGTCTCAGAAGTAAATCTTCCAGAAACACAATGTGGCTTTCGACCTGGTCGGAGCACAGCGGACATGATCTTTGCACTCAGACAAGTGCAGGAGAAGTGCATTGATCTGTATGCTGTATTTATTGACCTCACCAAGGCCTTTGATACTGTCAACAGAGCAGCGCTGTGGTCAATCTTGATGAAACTTGGATGCCCAAGGAAGTTTGTCCACATCATCGAGCTGTTTCATGACAACATGACAGGTGAAGTGCTCTCAGACGGTATAACCACAGCCCCATTTGCCATCTCAAATGGAGTGAAACAAGGTTGTGCTCCAGTTCTGTTCAACCTATTCTTTACCTGCGTCTTGAACTATGTCATAAAAGACTTGGAGTTTGGGGTCTACCTGAAATATCGATTAGATGGTTCACTGTTCGACCTCCGTTGCCTTGCTGCAAAGACCAGAGTACGGAGATGACTCATCCTAGAGGCACTCTTTGCTGATGACTGCGCCCTTATGGCACACAAGGAGAGTGATCTACAATTCATACTCAGCACATTTGCTGAGGCAACGGAATTGTTTGGCCTAACCATCAGCCTTAGTAAAACCGAGGTTCTCTATCAGCCTGCCCCTGGCACCACAGCATCTGCTCCCACTGCTTCATCGGCAGTATACAACTAAAGTCAGTGGACAGCTTCAAATACCTTGGCAGCATCATATCAAGTGACGGGTCCTTGGACAAGGAGATTGATGAAAGGATCTGTAAAGCCAGCCAGGCACTTGGTCACTTGCGCACTAAGGTGTTGAGTCACCACCACATCCGATTGTCAACTAAACTGTTGGTGTATACAGCAGTCGTTCTCTCAACTCTCCTTTATGGATGTGAGACCTGGACACCCTACAGGCGTCACATCAAAAAGTTGGAAGCTTTCCACATGCGCAGTCTCAGATTTATACTCCACATACGCTGGCAAGACCAGGTGTCAAACCTTGAGGTTCTTAGAGAGCACAATCAACTAGCACCAAGGTGATGATCATGTGAGCCCAGTTCTTGTGGGCTGGACATGTCATCCGCATGGATGAGTCAAGGATCCCTCGTCAGCTTCTTCACGGCGAGCTCTGTGAAGGCCGAAGACACCAGGGGCGCCCCCGCAAGCGCCACAAAGATTGCATCAAGGCTAACCTCCAGTACTGTGGCAACCGACCAAAGGACCTCGAGAATACGGCAGCTAATAAAATCCAGTGGCAAACCGTCACGAGGAGACTGCCAGACCTTCGAAGAAAGCCGATGTCAATGCCTGTGGGACACTAGAGATAGACGACATCAGGTGGCAGTACTGTCAGCATCAGGCACATCGAACTTCCCTTGTCCGACGTGCAAGAGAGTATGTGATTCCAGAATTGGCCTATACAGCCACTTGAAGACACATGCCATTGATGATTAGCACATCAACGTCTTTGTTGGATACGACAGACTACCAATATAGCCTGACATCAGTAGTGGGGAAAATGTTGGAATCAATCATTAAGGATGAAATAGCAGCGCATTTGGAAAGCAGTGACAGGATCGGTCCAAGTCAGCGTGGATTCATGAAAGGGAAATCATGCTTGACGAATCTTTTGGAATTTTTTGAGGATGTAACTAGCAGAGTGGACAAAGGAGAACCAGTGGATGTGGTGTATTTGGACTTTCAAAAGGCTTTTGACAAGGTCCCGCAAAAGAGATTGGTGTGCAAAATTAAAGCACATGGTATTGGGGGTAATGTACTGACGTGGATAGAGAACTGGTTGGCAGACAGGAAGCAGAGAGTTGGGATCAATGGGTCCTTTTCAGAATGGCAGGCAGTGACTAGTGGAGTGCCGCAGGGCTCAGTGCTGGGACCCCAGCTCATTAAAATATACATTAACGATTTGAATGAAGGAATTTGTGGAAATGTATTTTTATCGAAGCTGATACCATACGGTATTTGTGTGCCCTTTGCAATATATATATAACAAAATGGAGTCCTGGTCCTTCCAGAACTTTCTGCATAAAAGCAGTCAGCTTGCATAAACAGCTAAACCTGGTTTGAGATGGCTGATGGCCATCAGACAGCTAGGAAACAAGTCATGCTGAGACAAGTACCCCCCCATGGTGCTCTCCTATTGTCTATACAACACAAGTTCCATGCCACCCCACCCTTTTCGAAGTACTCAAACCACCAGCCATTATCTCTTGTAGAGACCTCATCCATTTGATGCAAACAGATAACTGACTAGGAAACTGAACAATCCTGACACATGCAAGACAGGTAATAGCTCATTACCACACTCTCATGGAATAATGGCCGACTGGCCAACTAATAACCCTGACAAAAGGAAATATCTGGAAACCATGTCAGGACAAGGATGTAGTAATTAACTCTTTATCTGTATTCACTGACTGCGAGACAGAGCCAATACACAGGGAGAGGCCATAACTTGTGTTTTACTGTATAAATATCTCGTGAAACTGTACCATTGCGGAGGTGTTCACTTAGCCATTCACTGAGTGTGACCTGCCCCTTGCTAGCAAGTAAATTAAAGAAACTTCTGCCGGAGCTGAAAGTGTCGGAGTCATTTTTTTCGGAGGTCGAGATTTCGACAAATTGTGTGTAATATCTCCAAGATTGCAGATGACACTAAACTGGGCGGCGGTGTGAGCTGTGAGGGGGACGCTAAGAGGCTTCAGGGTGACTTGGACAAGTTAGGTGAGTGGGCAAATGCATGCAGTATAATGTGGATAAATGTGAGGTTATCCATTTTGGAGGCAAAAACACGAAGGCAGACTATTATCTGAATGGAGGCAGATTAGGAAAAGGGGAGGTGCAATGAGACCTGAGTGTTATGGTTCATCAGTCATTGAAGGTTGGCATGCAGGTATAGCAAGTGATGAAGACGGCAAATGGTATGTTGGCCTTCATAGCTAAGGGATTTGAGTATAGGAGCAGGGAGGTCTTACTGCAGTTGTACAGGGCCTTAGTGAGGCCTCACCTGGAATATTGTGTTCCGTTTTGGTCTCCTAATCTGAGGAAGGACGTTCTTGCTATTGAGGGAGTGCAGCGAAGGTTTACCAGACTAATTCCAGGGATGGCTGGACTGTCATATGAGGAGAGACTGGATCAACTGGGCCTTTATACACTGGAGTTTAGAAGGATGAGAGGGGATCTCATAGAAACGTATAAGATTCTGACGGGACTGAACAGGTTAGATGCGAGAAGAATGTTCCCGATGTTGGGGAAGTCCAGAACCAGGGGACATAGTCTTAGGATAAGGGGTAGGCCATTTAGGACTGAGATGAGGAGAAACTTCTTCACTCAGAGAGTTTTTAACCTGTGGAATTCCCTGCTGCAGAGAGTTGTTGATGCCAGTTTATTGGATATATTCAAGAGGAAGTTAGATATGGCCCTTACGGCTAAAGGGATCAAGGGGTATGGAGAGAAAGCAGGAAAGGGGTACTGAGGGAATGATCAGCCATGATCTTATTGAATGGCGGTGCAGGCTCGAAGGTCCGAATGTTTCTATGTTTACTCTTCAGCTCACTCTACTGTACCTGACCTAGAGGACCTTCCCTTCACCCCTCCCCTCCCCTCCCCCACCCCCACCACAAAACCTCCCCCCCCAAAAAATTATTCGGAAATTTTCTGGACCAATTGAAAATGAATTACCTTTGTCAACCCGACAGTGAGTTTTTCTTTTTTCCACTTTTCCAGCACCAACTGGTGCAGTACCTGCAGTATTTTAACAGTGATGCCAGTGGGTAACCATGGTGATACAGCCCACCTCACAACATTGTGGAGCGGGAGAAGACAGAGATTCACTAGGTTGATTCCGGAGATGAAGGGCTTGATTTATGAAGATAGGTTGAGCCTGTGATCATTGGAGTTCAGAAGAATGAGAGATGATCTTATCCAAACATGTAAGATAATGAGGGGGCTTGACAAGGTAGATGCAGAGAGGATATTTCAACTCATAGGGGAAACTAAAACTAGGGGACATTATTGTACAGATTTCCAGCATTGGCATTTATTATGGATTTTGAGATCGCCGGATTATCACCCATTTTCAAACCCTCGAGTTTCCAGTTTATAAAATTGGCGTTAACGGGAGCGAAGTGAAATGGGTGTTAGCGGTATTTTTTTTTCTGTCAAAGAGCGGGTGCAGGACATTCTAAAAAGGGAGGGAGAACATCCAGTTGTCGTGGTGCACGTTGGTACCAATGACATAGGTAAAAAAAGGGATGAGTTCCTACGAAATGAATTTAAGGAGCTAGGAGCTACATTAAAAAGTAGGACCTCAAAAGTAGTAATCTCGGGATTGCTACCAGTGCCACGTGCTAGTCAGAGTAGGAATCGCAGGATAGCTCAGATGAATACGTGGCTTGAGCAATGGTGCAGCAGGGAGGGATTCAAATTCCTGGGGCATTGGAACCGGTTCTGGGGGAGGTGGGACCAGTACAATCCGGACGGTCTGCACCTGGGCAGAATCGGAACCAATGTCCTCGGGGGAGTGTTTGCTAGTGCTGTTGGGAAGGAGTTAAACTAATATGGCAGGGGGATGGGAACCAATGCAGGGAGATAGAGGGAAACAAAAAGGAGGCAAAAACAAAAGACAGAAAGGAGATGAGGAAAAGTGGAGGGCAGAGAAACCCAAGGCAAAGAATAAAAAGGGCCATTGTACAGCAAAATTCTAAAAGGACAAAGGGTGTTAAAAAAAACAAGCCGAAAGGCTTTGTGTCTTAATACAAGGAGTATCCGCAATAAGGTGGATGAATTAACTGTGCAAATAGATGTTAACAAATATGATGTCATTGGGATTACGGAGACGTGGCTCCAGGATGAGCAGGGCTGGGAACTCAACATCCAGGGGTATTCAACATTCAGGAAGGATAGAATAAAAGGAAAAGGAGGTGGGGTAGCATTGCTGGTTAAGGAGGAGATTAAGGCAATAGTTAGGAAGGACATTAGCTTGGATGATGTGGAATCTATATGGGTAGAGCTGCAGAACACCAAAGGGCAAAAAACGTTAGTGGGAGTTGTGTACAGACCTCCAAACAGTAGTAGTGATGTTGGGGAGGGCATCAAACAGGAAATTAGGGGTGCGTGCAATAAAGGTGCAGCAGTTATAATGGGTGACTTTAATATGCACATAGATTGGGTTAACCAAACTGGAAGCAATACGGTGGAGGAGGATTTTCTGGAGTGCATAAGGGATGGTTTTTTAGACCAATATGTCGAGGAACCAACTAGGGGGGAGGCCATCTTAGACTGGGTGTTATGTAATGAGAGAGGATTAATTAGCAATCTCATTGTGCGAGGCCCCTTGGGGAAGAGTGACCATAATATGGTGGAATTCTGCATTGGGATGGAGAATGAAACAGTTAATTCAGAGACCATGGTCCAGAACTTAAAGAAGGCTAACTTTGAAGGTATGAGGCGTGAATTGGCTGGGATGGATTGGCGAATGATACTTAAGGGGTTGACTGTGGATGGGCAATGGCAGACATTTAGAGACCGCATGGATGAACTACAACAATTGTACATTCCTGTCTGGCATAGAAATAAAAAAGGGAAGGTGGCTCAACCGTGGCTATCAAGGGAAATCAGGGATAGTATTAAAGCCAAGGAAGTGGCATACAAATTGGCCAGAAATAGCAGCGAACCTGGGGACTGGGAGAAATTTAGAACTCAGCAGAGGAGGACAAAGGGTTTGATTAGGGCAGGGAAAATGGAGTATGAGAAGAAGCTTGCAGGGAACATTAAGACAGATTGCAAAAGTTTCTATAGATATGTAAAGAGAAAAAGGTTAGTAAAGACAAACGTAGGTCCCCTGCAGTCAGAATCAGGGGAAGTCATAACGGGGAACAAAGAAATGGCGGACCAATTGAACAAGTACTTTGGTTCGGTATTCACGAAGGAGGACACGAACAACCTTCCGGTTATAAAAGGGGTCGGGGGGTCTAGTAAGGAGGAGGAACTGAGGGAAATCCTTATTAGCCGGGAAATTGTGTTGGGGAAATTGATGGGATTGAAGGCCGATAAATCCCCAGGGCCTGATGGACTGCATCCCAGAGTACTTAAGGAGGTGGCCTTGGAAATAGTGGATGCGTTGACAGTAATTTTCCAACATTCCATTGACTCTGGATCAGTTCCTATGGAGTGGAGGGTAGCCAATGTAACCCCACTTTTTAAAAAAGGAGGGAGAGAGAAAACAGGGAATTATAGACCGGTCAGCCTGACATCGGTAGTGGGTAAAATGATGGAATCAATTATTAAGGATGTCATAGCAGTGCATTTGGAAAGAGGTGACATGATAGGTCCAAGTCAGCATGGATTTGTGAAAGGGAAATCATGCTTGACAAATCTTCTGGAATTTTTTGAGGATGTTTCCAGTAGAGTGGATAAGGGAGAACCAGTTGATGTGGTATATTTGGACTTTCAGAAGGCGTTCGACAAGGTCCCACACAAGAGATTGATGTGCAAAGTTAGAGCACATGGGATTGGGGGTAGTGTACTGACATGGATTGAGAACTGGTTGTCAGACAGGAAGCAAAGAGTAGGAGTAAATGGGTACTTTTCAGAATGGCAGGCAGTGACTAGTGGGGTACCGCAAGGTTCTGTGCTGGGGCCCCAGCTGTTTACACTGTACATTAATGATTTAGATGAGGGGATTAAATGTAGTATCTCCAAATTTGCGGATGACACTAAGTTGGGTGGCAGTGTGAGCTGCGAGGAGGATGCTGTGAGGCTGCAGAGCGACTTGGATAGGTTAGGTGAGTGGGCAAATGCATGGCAGATGAAGTATAATGTGGATAAATGTGAGGTTATCCACTTTGGTGGTAAAAACAGAGAGACAGACTATTATCTGAATGGTGACAGATTAGGAAAAGGGGAGGTGCAAAGAGACCTGGGTGTCATGGTACATCAGTCATTGAAGGTTGGCATGCAGGTGCAGCAGGCGGTTAAGAAAGCAAATGGCATGTTGGCCTTCATAGCAAGGGGATTTGAGTACAGGGGCAGGGAGGTGTTGCTACAGTTGTACAGGGCATTGGTGAGGCCACACCTGGAGTATTGTGTACAGTTTTGGTCTCCTAACCTGAGGAAGGACATTCTTGCTATTGAGGGAGTGCAGCGAAGGTTCACCAGACTGATTCCCGGGATGGCGGGACTGACCTATCAAGAAAGACTGGATCAACTGGGCTTGTATTCACTGGAGTTCAGAAGAATGAGAGGGGACCTCATAGAAACATTTAAAATTCTGACGGGGTTAGACAGGTTAGATGCAGGAAGAATGTTCCCAATGTTGGGGAAGTCCAGAACCAGAGGTCACAGTCTAAGGATAAGGGGTAAGCCATTTAGGACCGAGATGCGGAGGAACTTCTTCACCCAGAGAGTGGTGAACCTGTGGAATTCTCTACCACAGAAAGTTGTTGAGGCCAATTCACTCAATATATTCAAAAAGGAGTTAGATGAGGTCCTTACTACTAGGGGGATCAAGGGGTATGGCGAGAAAGCAGGAATGGGGTACTGAAGTTGAATGTTCAGCCATGAACTCATTGAATGGCGGTGCAGGCTAGAAGGGCCGAATGGCCTACTCCTGCACCTATTTTCTATGTTTCTATGTTTCTATGTTTCTAAAATGTCGCCGTCCATAGCAATGCCATAGCAAAGGTCTTTTCCCATATTTCAGGTCGTCAGTGGTCATCAATACATGCGTAGAAGAGGGGAGAGAGAGAGAGAGAGAGAGAGCAGAGAGGAAGCGAAAGCATGCGTGAGTTTGTTGTCTGGGTCTTTGTGGTTTGTTTGGCTGTTGTGGGAGATTGGAACGATTTTTGTGAGGAGTAATAATAAATTAGAGCACTATTTAGTTTGGTGACACAGAAATATCGGAAAAAAAATAACATGGAAGGCATGGAATTGGCGAGAGAGCACGATGTGCAGGGGGAGGAGGCTGGTGAGGGCAGTGAGGTTGGAGAGGAAGTGGAGTTGGGAGGATGAAAACGAGCGAGGGGATTTTCCGATGAGGTAAATGCTGCCCTCCTGCAGGAGGTGGAGTCACGTTGGGGTCAATTGACCCGGGTGGACTTGGGAAACCCACTCCGAAGGTTCACCAGAAAATTTGGGCCGAGATCGCTGAGGTGGTCTTGTTGGTGATGCTCGAGGTGCATGAGGGCAACCAGTGCCGCAAGCGCTGGAACGGCCTTGTTGGCTCCAGCAGAGTAAGTATTACATTTATTTACATTTACTTATATATTTATATAATTGGAATTGTAAGTGTAATAAGTAAATAAATTCAGATCTGATGTATTGCAGTTATACCGGGAATGTTTTACTCAAATCCTACATTTACGGTGTACGTGTTTAGGTTAATAATGATAATAATAATGATAACATCTGATATGTGTTGTATCAGTCTCTGTGACAGTATCTAGCAATGATGTTATGACATGTCATGCTGTTGTTACCTTTTGCAGAAGCTTTTGATGAATAGGGCTGAGCAGCGGCGTATGGGTGGTGGTCCACCAGTGATCATTGAGCTGACCAACCTTGAGGAGCGGGCGTTGGCCTCAGTGGGGATCTACCCCCGGTCGGCCACGCGTGCAGCAACAGAACCTGATGTGATGTCACGTGAGTAAAGTATACACCATTGTGTGATGTAAAATCAATAGATGCCACACCCACTCATATCCGAACAATATTTGATCGATGATTGATGAAAATGTTATGTAATTAATGATGGGCTCATGAAAATCATGCAGAATTTGGCTGTGTTCATTAAATGTGGTGTCTGTGATTATTTTGAAAGCGGTAGTGCTGTTGTCGTGCATATGCTGTGTGTAGCATTTGAATCACCCTATGACCCTAGCACCCCCTTCTCCTCTGGTAACCTCATTTATGTTTTGTAGCTCAGCCAAGAGCGCAGTCACAGGCAACACCACCGAGGTAAGGTGCGGATCTGGTGGCGACCTTGGCGGGGATCATCATTCTGGTGCTGAGGAGCCCCGAATCTCACCGAGTAGTCCCAAGTGGCTTCCCGGCACTGTCGTGGCCAAAGAGGGGAGCAGGGTGTTTCGGGTCAAACTTTCAAATGGACTCATTCACCAGAAACACTTGGACCAATCAAACTCAGATTCACGGACTACCCTGAGCAACCCACCTTGGACCCTACCTTTTTTGATCCCCCAACATACACACCAGTAGCAACCGACACCACGGTTGACCACGAAGCAGAACCCATCATCCACAGCAGCCCTGCAGGCCCAACACACCAGGCAGCCCAGCAAGGCCAGCTGCACAGCAGCCCAACAAATAATTCAACAACACCAGCTTTCACACCAAGATGATCAACCAGGGCAAGAAGGGCCCCAGATCGACTCACATTGTAAATAGTTACACTATTGACTTTGGGGGGGAATGTTGTTATATATGTGGACTTGTATTTACTCTGTACAGCCACCAGAGGACTCATTCCCCGGAGTCCCAAGGGATCCCATAATCCCTTGGGAGCACAGGTATTGAAGAAGGCTTCACAGGTTGGAGAGGCACTCTGGAGACCTGCAATAAAAGACTAAAGGTCACACTTTACTTTGAGCTCACAGTGTTCAGTCTGGCCCTTTCTCCATACACAACAGATTTTTTGTGTCCTCCTCACACATTGCTTTTCCTCCCATTTTTGGGATGCAGTTCTGCCTGTGTTTAAAAATGCAGAGTACAGCATGTGTTTAAGGCGGTAGCTTTCTATCCATGTGTAAGGATGCAGTTCTGCCTATGTTTAAGGATGCAAAACTGCACGTGTTTAAGGGTGCAGTTCTGCATGTAGAAACACAGAAACATAGAAATTTGCAGCACAGAAGGAGGCCATTTCGGCCATCGTGTCCGCGCAGGCCGACAAAGAGCCTCACAGCCCTTGGTCAGCAGCCCTAAAGGTTACATATAAACCTACGAACAATGACGGAAAGGCAAAGAGCACCCAGCCCAACCAGTCTGCCTCACACAACTGCGACATTACCTGGTGCAAGGGTCAAGGATGTCTCAGAGCGGTTGCAGGACATTTTGAAGGGGGAGGGTGAACAGCCAATTGTCGTGGTGCATATAGGTTCCAACAATATAGGTAAAAAACGGGATGAGGTCCTACAAGCTGAATATAGGGAGCTCGGAGTTAAATTAAAAAGTAGGCCCTCAAAAGGTAGTAATCTCAGGATTGCTACCAGTGCCAGGTGCTAGTCAGAGTAGGAATCGCAGGATAGCTCAGATGAATACGTGGCTTGAGGAGTGTGCAGAAGGGAGGGATTCAAATTCCTGGGACATTGGAAACGGTTTTGGGGAAGGTAGGACCAGTACAAACCAGACGGTCTGCACCTGGGCAGGATCGAAACCAATGTCCTAGGGGGAGTGTTTGCTACTGCTGTTGGGGAGGAGTTAAACTAATATGGCAGGAGGATGGGAACCTATGCAGGGAGACAGAGGGAAGTAGAATGGGGGCAGAAGCAAAAGATAGAAAGAAGAAAAGTAAAAGTGGAGGGCAGAGAAACCCAAGGCAAAAATCAAAAAGGGCTATATTGCAGCAAAATTCTAAAAGGGCAAGTGTGTTAAAAAGACAAGCCTTAAGGCTCTGTGCCTCAATGCGAGGAGTATTCGTAATAGGGTGGATGTATTAACTGCGCAGGCAGCAATTAATGAATATGATATAATTGGCATCATGGAGGCATGGCTCCAGGGTGACCAAGGCTGAGAACTCAACATCCAGGGATATTCAACATTCAGGAAGGATAGACAGAAAGGAAAAGGAGGTGGGGTAGCATTGCTGGTTAAAGAGGAAATTAACGCAATAGTAAGAAAGGACATTAGCTTGGATGATGTGGAATCTGTATGGGTGGAGCTTCAAAATACCAAAGGGCAGAAAATGCTAGTGGGTGTTGTGTACAGACCACCAAACAGTAGTAGTGAGGTTGGGGACAGCATCAAGCAAGAAATTAGGGATGTGTGCAATAAAGGTACAGCAGTTATCATGGGCGACTTTAATCTACATATTGACTGGGCTAACCAAACTGGTAGCAATATGGTGGAGGAGGATTTCCTGGAGTGTATTAAGGATGGTTTTCTGGACCAATATGTCGAGGGACCAACTAGAGGGCTGGCCATCCTAGACTGGGTGATGTGTAATGAGAAAGGACTAATTAGCAATCTTGTTGTATGAGGCCCCTTAGGGAAGAGTGACCATAATATGGTAGAATTCTTCATTAAGATGGAGAGTGACACAGTTAATTCAGAGACTAGGGTCCTGAACTTAAGGAAAGGTAACTTCGATGGTATGAGACGTGATTTGGCTAGAATAGACTGGCAAAGGATACTTAAAGGGTTGACAGTGGATAGGCAATGGCAAACATTTAAAGATCACATGGAAGAACTTCAACAATTGTACATCCCTGTCTGGAGTAAAAATAAAATGGGGAAGGTGGCTCAACCGTGGCTAACAAGGGAAATTAAGGATAGTGTTAAATCCAAGGAAGAGGCATATAAATTGGTCAGAAAAAGCAACAAACCTGAGGACTGGGAGAAATTTAGAATTCAGCAGAGGAGATCAAAGGGTTTAATTAGGAGGGGGACAATAGAGTACGAGAGCAAGCTTGCTGGGAACATAAAAACTGACTGCAAAAGCTTCTATAGATATGTGAAGAGAAAAAGATTAGTGAAGACAAACATAGGTTCCTTGCAGTCAGATTCAGGTAAATTTATAATGGGGAAAAAAGAAATGGCAGACCAATTGAACAAATACTTTGGTTCTGTCTTCACAAAGGAAGACACAAATACACTTCCAGAAGTACTTGGGGACCGAGGGTCGAGTGAGAAGGAGGAACTGAAGGAGATTCTTATTAGACAGGAAATTGTGTTAGGGAAATTGATGGGATTGAAGGCCAATAAATCCCCGAGGCCTGATAGTCTGCATCCCAGAGTCCTTAAGGAAGTAGCCCTAGAAATAGTGGATGCATTGGTGATCATTTTCCAACAGTCGATCGACTCTGGATCAGTTCCTATGGACTGGAGGGTAGCTAATGTAACACTACTTTTTAGAAAAGGAGGGAAAGAAAACAGGTAATTATAGATCAGTTAGCCTGACATCAGTTGTGGGGTAAATGTTGGAATCAATTATTAAAGATAAAATAACAGCGCATTTGGAAAGCAGTGACAGGATTGGTCCAAGTCAACATGGATTTATGAAAGGGAAATCATGCTTGACAAATCTTCTGGAATTTTTTGAGGATGTAACTAGCAGAGTGGACAGGGAGAACCAGTGGATGTGGTGTATTTGGACTTTCAAAAGGCTTTTGACAAGGTCCCACACAAGAGATTGGTGTGTAAAAATAAAGCACATGGTATTGGGGGTAATATACTGACATGGATAGAGAACTGGTTGGCAGACAGGAAGCAGAGAGTTGGGATAAACGGGTCTTTTTCAGAATGGCAGGCAGTGACTAGTGGGGTGGCACAGGGCTCAGCGCTGGGACCCCAGCTATTTACAATATACATTAATGATTTGGATGAAAGAATTGTGTGTAATATCTCCAAGCTTGCAGATGACACTAAACTGGGTGGCGGTGTGAGCTGTGAGGAGGACGCTAGGAGACTGCAGGGTGACTTGGACAGGTTAGGTGAGTGGACAAATGCATGGCAGATGCAGTATAAAATGCATAAATGTGAGGTTATCCACTTTGGGAGAAAAACACGAAGGCAGAATATTATCTAAATGGCGGCAGATTAGGAAAAGGGGAGGTGCAACGAGACCTGGGTGTCATGGTACTTCAGTCATTGAAAGTTGGCATGCAGGTACAGCAGGCGGTGAAGAAGGCAAATGGTATGTTGGCCTTCATAGCTAGGGGTCCTGAGTATAGGAGCAGGGAGGTCTTACTGCAGTTGTACAGGGCCTTGGTGAGGCCTCACCTGGATAATTGTGTTCAGTTTTTGGTCTCCTAATCTGAGGAAGGACGTTCTTGCTGTTGAGGGAGAGCAGCAAAGATTCACCAGACTGATTCCCGGGATTGCTGGACTGACATATGAGGAAAGACTGGATCGTCTAGGCTTATATTCACTGGAATTTAGAAGAATGCGAGGGGATCTCATAGAAACATATAAAATTCTGACGGGACTGGATAGGTTAGATGCAGGAAGAATGTTCCCGATGTTGGGGAAGTCCAGAACCAGGGGACACAGTCTAAGGATAAGGGGTAAGCCATTTAGGACTGAGATGAGGAGAAACTTCTTCACTCAGAGAGTTGTGAACCTGTGGAATTCCCTACCACAGAGAGTTGTTGATGCCAGTTCATTGGATATATTCAAGAGGGAGTTAGATATGGCCCTTACGGCTAAAGGGATCAAAGGGTATGGAGAGAAAGCAGGAAAGAGGTACTGAGGTGAATGATCAACCATGATCTTATTGAATGGTGGTGCAGGCTCGAAGGGCCGAATGGCCTACTCCTGCACCTATTTTCTAGGTTTCTATGTTTATACTGAAACATTCTATACTCCACCCCAAATGGAGCCATATAATCTCCTGGGAGAGTCAAAAATCAGATAAAAACCTAGGCCAATTTCGGGAGAGAAAATCTAGGAAAATTCCTCTCCGACCCATCCAGAGAATCAAAACTAGTCCAGATCACCACCCTGGCCGCATTCTATTCCCTGCAGTACTTACCATTATATCTGTGCCATCCAACAAAATGTCCTCCAGTCTAATCGCAATTATCAGCTGTAGGTCCGTAACCCTGCAGGTTACGGCACTTTAAGTGCCCATCCAACCATCTCTTAAAAGTGGTGAGGGTTTCTGCATCCACCACTCTTCCAGGCAGCAAGTTCCAGATCCCCACAACCTTCTGTGTAAAGAAGTCCCCCCCGTCAAATCCCCTCTAAACCTTACACCAACCACCTTAAAACTATGCCCCCTCGTAATAGACCCCTTCACCAATGGAAATAGGCCCTTACTATCCACTATAATGTGGCCCCTGAATATTTTGTACACCTCAATGAGGTCTCCTCTCAACTTCCTCTGTTCCAAAGAGAATAAACCCAGCCTATGCAATCTGTCCTCATAACTAAGATTTTCCATTCCAGGCAGCATCCTAGTAAATCTGCTCTGCACCCTCTCTAGTGCAATCACGTCCTTCCTATAATACGGCGACCAGAACTGCACACAGTACTCCAGCTGTGGCTTAACCAAAGTATTATACAATTTAAGTATAACCTCCCTGCTCTTATATTCTATGCCTCGGGCAATAAAGGCAAGCATTCCGTATGCCATCTTAACCACCTTATCCACCTGGTCTGCTACTTTCAGGATCTGTGGATAAGCACTCCAAGGTCCTTTGTTCATCTACACTACTAAGTGGCCTATCGCTTAGTGTGTATACCCTTTCCTATTAGCCCTCCCAAAGTGCATCACCTCACACTTCTCTGAATTAAATTCCATTTGCCACTGCTCTGCCCACCTGACCAGTAGATTGATATCCTCCTGCAGCCCATGACTTTCCTCTTCATTATCAACCACACAGCCAATTTTAGTGTCATCTACAAATTTCTTAATCATTCTCCCTATATTCAAATCTAAATTGTTGATAAATACCATAAAAAGCATGGGACCCAGTACTGAGCCCTGCGGAACCTGACTGAAAACATCCTTCCAGTCACAAAAACATCCATCAATCATTACCCTTTGCTTCCTACCTCCAAGCCAATTTTGGATCTAACTTGCCACTTTTCCCTGTATCCCATGGGCTTTAACCTTCATGACCAGTCTACTATGTTGGACCTTATCAAAAGCCTTGCTAAAGTCCATGTACACTACATCGTATGCACTACCCTCATCGACCCTTTTGGTTACTTCCTCAAAAAATTCATTCAATCAGCTTAGTCAAACACAATCTTCCCTTAACTAATCCATGCTGACTGTCACTAATTAATCCTTGCCTTTGCAAATGTAGATTTATCCTGTCGTTCAGGATTTTTTCCAATACTTTTCCCACCACTGAGGTTAGGCTGACAGGCTTGTAATTACTTGGCCTATCCCTTTCTCCCTTCTTAAACAAGGGTACAACATTAGCAGTCCTCCAAAACTCTGGCACCATGGCCAGATCCAAAGAGGACTGGAAAATGATGGTCAAGGCCTCTGCTATTTCCTCTTTTACTTCACTGTGTTTAAGCATGCAGAGTACTACACATGTTTAAGGATGTAGAGTTCTGCAGATGTTTAAGGATGCAGAGTTCTGCAGCGTTTACGGATGGAGTTCTGCCCGTGTTTAAGAATGCAGAGTACAGCACATGTTTAAGGATGGATTTCTGCATGTGTTTAAGGATTCAGAGTACTGCATGTTTTTAAGGATGCAGTACTGCACGTGCTCAAGGATGCAGAGTTCTGCCTGTGTTTAAGGATGCCGAGTTCTGAGGAATCAGGAGTTCCTCTACCTTACGGTAGGGATTGCATTTGACAGATTGTATGTAATACTCGCTTATCTATGTAAAGAACGCTTATAGCATGCTTGAATGGGTTTTAAGAAGTGGCAACAGCAAAGCTTGCTACGTAGCAAAGCTTGATGGTTAATGAACCATCATAAGTAGCCAACAATGTGTTGACCCTTAGCACAGACTGACAGAAGATGAAAACATACATTCAGTACTGAATAACACATCCACCAAGGGCAATGGAGAGTCAACAGTCTAGAAACATAGCAAATCCTGGGAAACAAGGTTAATTCACACGTCATGAGGAACTGAGACAAAATTGACACCACTGAACAACACAGTCCGGAAGGGTGACATGTGATGGGAGATGGACAGGTGGGGGCAACCACTCAGAGCCAGTCTGATAAGGGTCAACAAATCAATATAACTTCGCTGATAGCAGTCGGCCAATCAGTGGTTTTGTAGGAGGGTCACACACCTCGAAAAATGCATAACTGTAATTGTAAAACCTTTGTACTGGGAAGGTTCATCCGTGAACCCTTCCCTCGCATGCTTGAATAAAAACCGGTTAAACTAAGGTTTCATCTGATTGATTCTGTGATCTCTATACGGGCGGGTGTTGACTCCTTATAATCACGGAGTCCACCTTGAGGAAAAGAAGTCTTCTTTTTACCCCAACATTTGGCGCTGCGAGCAGGGTACAGACACTCCAACTCGGACGACGTGGCAGCTAGCTATTGCAGTGAGTATATTTTTTGTACCACCCGCAGAGCTGTAGCATTGATGGGGAAGGAGGTCATCTGTATAAAGAACTAAGAGGGGTAATCTGTATAACTAAGTTATAGTGAACCACGGAAGGACGAAAACTGAGGTAGGATAGGTGGATGTCCTGAATTGTGACGGGTGACACGGTAATAACAGGGTGAAGCTTGTATTGATCGTGCATGGCACAAACAAGAAGGAATACAACCTAAAGGGCCGGTGGGTGCCGACCCCAGGATGTTTAGGAAAAACCGGCCAATGGGATGGAATGAAGATCAGAGGGGTCTCTGAGATGGACCAGAAGGGTCTCAAGTATAAATGCTAGCAGGAAAGAATGTGAAAATCGATCACAAAAAAAAATGAGAAGTTAAAACCGACACAGAAGCTGCAGCTTTTGTGCCGAGAAAGAGAAAACAAAAACGTTTAACGATGGACTGGAGGAAGGTCATCAAAACATTATTAAGTTAGGATTCAAAGGGCGGTAGGGGGAAATGATGAGTCTGTATGTTTGTTCTAACTCCCCAACTTTTCAGATATGGAGCGGTGTTAAAATGTTCATTGAATTCCAGGTGCACAATTAGATTTTAAGTTAGAAACGCAGGTGCAGAGTTAATTTGATTTATGGAGCCATGAAAGGCACAAAGGACGGGCTGTTTAACAAAAGATAAAACATTCAACCTTGAAGCTACAGTTGCTAAAAGAAAAACAAATTGAATGTTTAATTGGAGGACAAAAAATTTTGATTGTCTTATGTAGTTTAAATTAACAATTTTTCAGAGCCACAAGCCTTCTGTGTAAAATGTTTGTTGGATACAAAACTAATTCAGAATTTTTACAGTTCATTGGAAAGGCATTTGAAGAAAGGAGAAAATGGAAAATAACGTAACTTACAGGATGCTATTTTATATTGGCTATGAAAATAATATTGGTTTAATTGGAGGAGGATTTCCTGGAGTGTATTAGGGATAGTTTTCTAGACCAATATATCGAGAAACCAACTATAGGGCTGGCCATCCTAGGCTGGGTGATGTGTAATGAGAAGGGACTAATTAGCAATCTTGTTGTGCGAGGCCCCTTGGGGAAGAGTGACCATAATATGGTAGATTTCTTTATTAAGATGGAGAGTGACATAGTTAATTCAGAAACTAGGGTCCTGAACTTAAGGAAAGGTAACTTCGATGGTATGAGATGTGAATTGGCTAGAATAGACTGGCGAGTGATACTTAAAGGGTTGACGGTGGATAGGCAATGGCAAACATTTAAAGATCACATGGATGAACTTCAACAATTGTACATCCCTGTCTGGAGTAAAAATAAAACGGGGAAGGTGGCTCAACCATGGCTAACAAGAGAAATTAAGGATAGAGTTAAATCCAAGGAAGAGGCATATAAATTGGCCAGAAAAAGCAGCAAACCCGAGGACTGGGAGAATTTTGTAATACAGCAGAGGAGGACAAAGGGTTTAATTAGAAGGGGGAAAATAGAGTATGAGAGGAAGCTTGTTGGGAACATACAAACTGACTGCAAAAGCTTCTATAGATATGTGAAAAGAAAAAGATTAGTGAAAACAAACATAGGTCCCTTGCAGTCAGATTCAGGTGAATTTATAATGGGGAACAAAGAAACGGCAGACCAGTTAAACAAATACTTTGGTTCTGTCTTCACGAAGGAAGACACAAATAACCTTCCGGAAATACTAGGAGACCGAGGGTCTAGTGAGAAGAGGAACTGAGGGAAATCCTTATTAGGCGGGAAATTGATGGGATTGAAGGCCGATAAATCCCTGGGGCCTGATAGTCTACATCCCAGAGTACTTAAGGAAGTAGCCCTAGAAATAGTGGATGCATTGGTGATCATTTTCCAACAGTCTATCGACTCTGGATCAGTTCCTATGGATTGGAGGGTAGCTAATGTAACACCACATTTTAAGAAAGAAGGGAGAGAGAAAACAGGTAATTATAGACCAGTTAGCCTGACATCAGAAGTGGGGAAAATGTTGGAATCAATTATTAAAGATGAAATAGCAGCACATTTGGAAAGCAGTGACCGGATCGGTCCAAGTCAGCATGGATTTATGAAAGGTAAATCCTGCTTGACAAATCTTCTAGAGTTTTTTGAGGATCTAACTGGTAGAGTGGACAAGGGTGAACCAGTGGATTTGGACTTTCAAAAGGCTTTTGACAAGGTCCCACGCAAGAGATTGGTGTGTAAAATTAAAGCACATGGTATTGGGGGTAATGTACTTACGTGGATAGAGAACTGGTTGGCAGACAGGAAGCAGAGAGTCGGGATAAACGGGTCCTTTTCAGAATGGCAGGCAGTGACTAGTGGGATGCCGCAGGGCTCAGTGCTGGGACCCCAGCTCTTTACAATATACATTAATGATTTGGATGAGGGAATTGAGTGTAATATCTTCACGTTTGCAGATGACACTAAGCTGGGTGGCAGTGTGAGCTGTGAGGAGGATGCTAAAAGGCTGCAGGGTGACTTGAACAGGTTAGGGGAGTGGGCAAATGCATGGCAGATGCAGTATAATGTGGATAAATGTGAGGTTATCCACTTTGGTGGCAAAAACACGAAGGCAGATTATCTGAATGGCGGCATTTTGAAAAAGGGGAGATGCAATGAACCCTGGGTGTCATGATACATCAGTCATTGAAAGCTGGCATGCAGATACAGCAGGTGGTGAAGAAGGCTATTGGTATGTTGGCCTTTATAGCAAGGGGATTTGAGTACAGGAGCAGGGAGGTCTTACTGCAGCTGTACAGGGCCTTGGTGAGGCCTCACCTGGAATATTATGTTCAGTTTTGGTCTCCTAATCTGAGGAAGGATGTTCTTGCTTTTAAGGGAGTGCAGTGAAGGTTCACCAGACTGATTCCTGGGATGGCAGGACTGACATATGAGGCGAGACTGGATCGACTGGGCCTGTATTCACTGGAGTTCAGAAGGATGAGAGGGGATCTCATAGAAACATACAAAATTCTGACGGGCCTGGACAGATTAGATGCAAGAAGAATGCTCCCAATGTTGGGGAAGTCCAGAACCAGGGGTCACAGTCTAAGGATAAGGGGTAAGCTATTTAGGACTGAGATGAGGAGAAACTTCTTCACTCAGAGTTGTTAACCTGTAGAATTCTCGACTGCAGAGAGTTGTTGATGCCAGTTCGTTAGATATATTCAAGAGGGAGTTAGATATGGCCCGTACGGCTAAAGGGATCAGGGGTATGGAGAGAAAGCAGGAAAGGGGTACTGAGGTAAATGATCAGCCATGATCTTGTTGAATGGTAGTGCAGGCTCGAAGGGCCAAATGGCCTACTCCTGCACCTATTTTCTATGTTTCTATGTTAAAAAAACAAGCCAGAAGGTTCCGTGTCTCAATGCGAGGAGCATTCATAATACGGTGGATGAATTAACTGCGCAGATAGCTGTTAACGGATATGATGATTGGGATTACGGAGACATGACTCCAGAATGACCAAGGCTGAGAACTCAATATCCAGGGGTATTCAATATTCAGGAAGGATAGACAGAAAGGAAAAGTAGATGGGGTAGCGTTCCTGGTTAAAGAGATTAACGCAATAGTAAGGAAGGACATTAGCTTGGAGGTTGTGGAATCTGTATGGTTAGAGCTGCAGAACATCAAAGGGCAGAAAACGCTAGTGGGAGTTGTGTACAGACCACCAAACAGTAGTAGTGAGGTTGGGGATGGCAAACAGGAAATTAGGGATGCGTGCAATAAAGGTTATCATGGGTGACTTTAATCTACATATAGATTGGGCGAACCAAACTGGTAGCAATACGGTGGAGGAGGATTTCCTGGAGTGTATAAGGGATGGTTTTCTAGACCAATATATCGAGGAACCAACTAGAGAGCTGATCATTCTAGATTGGGTGTTGTGTAATGAGAGGGGATTAATTAGCAATCTTGTTGTGTGAGGCCCCTTGGGGAAGAGTGACCATAATATGGTAGAATTCTTCATTAAGATGGAGAGTGACACAGTTAATTCAGAGATTGGGTCCTGAACTTAAACAAAGGTAACTTCGATGGTATGAGACGTGAATTGGCTAGGATAGATTTGCGAATGATACTTAAAGGGTTGACGGTGGTTAGGCAATGGCAGACATTTAAAGATCACATGGATGAACTTCAACAATTGTACATCCCTGTCTGCCGTAAAAATAAAACGGGGAAGATGGCTCAATCATGGCTAACAAGGGAAATTAGGGATAGTGTTAAATCCAAGGAAAAGGGGAGGTGCAGCGAGACCTGGGTGTCATGGTACATCAGTCATTGAAAGTTGGCATGCAGGTACAGCAGGCGGTGAAGGCGGCAAATGGCATGTTGGCCTTCATAGCAAGAGGATTTGAGTATAGGAGCAGGAGGGTCTTACTGCAGTTATACAGGGCCTTGGTGATGCTACATCTTGAATATTGTGTACAGTTGTGGTCTCCTAATCTGAGGAAGGACATTCTTGCTATTGAGGGAGTGCAGCGGAGCTTCAGCAGACTGATTCCCGGGATGGCAGGACTGACATATGAAGAAAGACTGGATTGACTAGGCTTATAGTCACTGGAATTTAGAAGAATGAGAGGGGATCTCATAGAAACATATAAAATTTTGACAGGATTGGACAGGTTAGATGCAGGAAGATTGTTCCCGATGTTAGGAAAGTCCAGAACCAGCGGTCACAGCCTAAGGATAAGGGGTAAGCCATTTAAGACCGAGATGAGGAGAAACTTCTTCACTCAGAGAATTGTTAACCTGTGGAATTCTCTACCACAGAAAGTTGTTGAGGCCAGTTCGTTATATATATTCAAAAGGGAGTTAGATGTGGCCCTTACAGCTAAAGGGATGAAGGGGTATGGAGATAAAGCAGGAATGGGGTACTGAAGTTGCATGATCAGCCATAATCATATTGAATGGTGGTGCAGGCTTGAAGGCCTACTCCTGCACCTATTTTCTATATTTCAATGTTTAAGGATGTAGAGTTCTGCCTATATTTAAGAATGCCATACTGCACATGTTTAAGGATGCAGAATTATGCCTGTGTTTAAGGATGGATTATTGCACATGTTTAAGGACGCAGTTCTCCCTGTGTTTAAGGATGTAGAGTTCTGCACTTGTTTAAGGCTGCTGTTGTGCCTGTGTTTAAGGATGCAGAGTATTGCAAGTGTTTAAGGATTCAGTACTGCACGTGTTTGAGGATACAGAGTACTGCACGTGTTTATGGATGCAATATTGCCTGTGTTTAAGGATGCTGTGTTTGACACGTGTTTATAATTGCAGAGTATCGCACGTTTCAGGATGCAGTTCTGCATGTCTTTATGGATGCAGAGTACAGCACGTGTTTAAGGATACAGTTCTGTACGTGCTTACTGATCGGGTGTACAGCACTTGTTTAAGGACACAGTTGTGCCTGTGTTTAAGGATGCTGTTCTGCACATGTTTAAGGATGCTGTGTTAGGCACATGTTTATAAATGCAGTGTACCACACGTTTCAGGATGCAGTGTACCACACGTTTCAGGATGCAGTTCTGCATGTCTTTATGGATGCAGAGTACTGCCTGTGTTTAAGGATGCAGTTTTTTCCCCGTGATTAAAGATGCAGTACTGCATGTGTTTAAGGATACAGCTCGTGTTTAAGGATAAAGTACAGACTGTGTTTAACGATGCAGAATACAGTGTGTGTTTAAATATGCAGCAATACACAAGAACATAAGAAATAGGAACAGGAGTAGGCCATATGGCCCCTCGAGCCTGCTCCGTCATTCAATAAGATCATGGCTGATCTGATCATCGACTCAGCTCCACTTCCCTGCTCGCTCCCCATAATCCCTTATTCCCCTATCGTTTAAGAAACTGTCTATTTCTGCCTTAAATTTATTTAATGTCCCAGCTTCCACAGCTCTCTGAGGCAGCGAATTCCACAGGTTCACAACCCTCTGAGAAGAAATTCCTCCTCATCTCAGTTCTAAATGGGCGGCCCCTTATTCTAAGATCTTGCCCTCTAGTTCTAGTCTCCCCACCAGTGGAAACATCCTCTCTGCATCCACCTTGTCAAGCCCCCTCATAATCTTCTACGGTGCGATAAGATCACCTCTCATTCTTCTGAATTCCAATGAGTAGAGACCCAACCTACTCAACCCTTCCTCATAAGTGAACCCCCTCATCCCCGGAATCAACCTAGTGAACCTTCTCTGAACTGCCTCCAAAGCAAGCACATCCCTTCGTAACTATGGAAACCAAAACTGCACGCAGTATTCCAGGTGTGGCCTCACCAATACCCTGTACAGCTGTAACACAACTTCCCTGCTTTTATACTCCATCCCCTTTGCAATAAAAGCCAAGATACCATTGGCCTTCCTGATCACCTGCTGTACCTGCATACTATCCTTTTGTGTTTCATGCACAAGTACTCCCAGGTCCCGCTGTACTGCAGCACTTTGCAATCTTTCTCCATTTAAATAATAACTTGCTCTTTGATTTTTCTGCCAAAGTGCATGACCTCACACTTTCCAACATTATACTCCATCTGCCAAATTTTTGCCCACTCACTTAGCCTGTCTATGTCCTTTTGCAGATTTTTTATGCCCTTGTCACACATTGCTTTTCCTCCATCTTTGTATCATCAGCAAACTTGGCTATGTTACACTCAGTCCCTTCTTCTAAGTCGTTAATATAGATTGTAAATAGTTGGGGTCCCAGTACTGATCCCTGCGGCACCCCACTCATTACTGATTGCCAACCAGAGAATGAACCATTTATCTCGACTCTCTGTTTTCTGTTTGTTAGCCAATCTTCTATCCATGCTAATATAATACCCCCAACCCGTGAACTTTTATCTTGTGCAGTAACCTTTTGAAATGCGTTTTGGAGAGCTGCACGTGTTTAAAGATGCAGTTCTGCACATGTTTAAAGATGCCAATTAGTGCATGTGTTTACGGACGCCGTACTGCACGTGTTTACGGATGCCGTACTGCACTGTTTCATCATCATAGGCGGTCCCTCGAAACGAGGATGTCTTGCTTCCACACCAAAAAAGGATGATTTCACAGGTGTTTCAATGAAGGACCCGAACTACATCCTCAAGGGTGGAAGATATCTGTGCGTACATTTTTTTAACGTGTGGTGGCCGTTGCACACCAGCCACCACATGGGCTTGACAGAGCTAGGTCTGTGGCAAGGATTACCCAAGACGACTGGAGACCAGCTCTGCTGTACGTGTTTCAGGATGCAGTACTGCCCACGTTTAAGGATGCAGCTTCCTCCCCGTGTTTAAGGATGCAGCAATACCTGTTTTTAAGGATGCAGAGTTCTGCACGTGTTTAAGGATGCAACTTTCTCTCTGTGTTTAAGATGCAGTACTGCCCATGTTTAAGGATGCAGTACAGCACGTGTTTAATAAGAACATAAGAAATAGGAATAGGAGTAAGCCATACGACCCCTTGAACTTGCTCCGGTGAATCAGAGAGGTGGAACAGTGTTGGTGAGGTCTATAAAAGGCCTCATGTGCTTTGATGTTGCACACCAATCTCTTGTGTGGGACCTTGTCAAAAGCCTTTTGAAACTCCAAATACACCACATCCACTGGTTCTCCCTTGTCCACTCGACTAGTTACCACATCCACTGGTTCTCCCTTGTCCATTATACTCAAAACCCCTAGCTATGAAGGCTTCACCAACGCTGCTCCGACTCTTGTTGTGTGAGGCCCCTTGGGGAAAAGTGACTATAATATGGTAGAATTCTTTATTAAGATGGAGAGTGACACAGTTAATTCAGAGACTAGAGTCCTGAACTTGGGAAAAGGTAACTTCGATGGCATGAGACGTGAATTGGCTAGAATAGACTGACGAGTGATACTTAAAGGGTTGACGGTGGATAGGCAATGGCAAACATTTAAAGATAACATGGATGAACTTCAACAATTGTACATCTCTGTCTGGAGTAAAAATAAAACGGGGAAGGTGGCTCACAAGGGAAATTAAGGATAGTGTTAAATCCAAGGAAGAGGCATATACATTGGCCAGAAAAAGCAGCAAACCTGAGGACTGGGAGAATTTTGTAATACAGCAGAGGAGGACAAAGGATTTAATTAAGTAGAGTACGAGAGGAAGCTTGCTGGGAGCATAAAAACTGACTGCAAAAGCTTCTATAGATATGTGAAGAGAAAAAGAGAAAAAGGTTAGTGAAAACAAACGTAGGTCCCTTGCAGTCAGATACGGATGAATTTAGAATGGGGATCAAAGAAATGGCAGACCAGTTAAACAAATACTTTGGTTCTGTTTTCACGAAGGAAGACACAAATAACCTTCCGGAAATACTGGGCGACCAAGGATCTAGTGAGAAGGAGGAACTGAAGAATATCCTTATAAAGCGGGAAACTGTGTTAGGAAAATTGATGGGATTGAAGGCCGATAAATCCCTGGGGCCTGATAGTCTGCATCTCAGAGTACTTAAGAAAGTGGCCATACAAATAATGGATGCATTGGTGATCATTTTCCAACTTTCTATCGACTCTGGATCAGTTCCCATGGACTGGAGGGCAGCTAATGTTACACCACTGTTTAAAAAAGGATGGAGAGAGAAAACGAGTAATTATAGACCGGTTAGCCTGACATCAGCAGTGGGGAAAATGTTGGAATCAATTATTAAAGATGAAATAGCAACGCATTTGGAAAGCAGTGACAGGATCGGTCCAAGTCAGCATGGATTTATGAAAGGAAAAACATGCTTGACAAATCTGGAATTTTTTGAGGATGTAACTAGTAGAGTGGACAAGGGAGAACCAGTGGATGTGGTGTATTTGGAGTTTCAAAAGGCTTTTGACAAGGTCCCACACAAGACATTGGTGTGCAAAATCAAAACACATGGTATTGGGAGTAATGTATGGACGTGGATAGAGAACTGGTTGGCAGACAGGAAACAGTAAGTCGGGATAAACGGGTCCTTTTCAGAATGGCAGGCAGTGACTAGTGGAGTGCCGCAGGGCTCAGTGCTGGGACCCCAACTCTTTACAATATACATTAATGATTTAGAAGAAGGAATTGAGTGTAATAACTCCAAATTTTCTGATGACACTAAACTGGGTGGTGCTGTGAGGAGGACGCTAAAATGCTGCAGGGTGACTTGGACAGGTTAGGTGAGTGGGCAAATGCATGGCAGATGCAGTATAATGTGGATAAGTGCGAGGTTATCCACTTTGGGAGCAAAAACACGAAGGCAGATTATCTGAATGGCGGCAGATTAGGAAACGGGGAGGTGCAACGAGACCTGGGTGTCATGGTTCATCAGTCATTGATAGCTGGCATACAGGTACAGCAGGCGGTGAAGAAGGCAAATGGTATGATGGCTTTCATAGCTAGAGGTTTTGAGTATAGGAGCAGGGAGGTCTTACTGCAGTTGTACAGGGCCTTGGTGAGGCCTCACCTGGAATATTGTGTTCAGTTTTGGTCTCCTAATCTGAGGAAGGACGTTCTTGCTATTGAGCGATTGCAGCGAAGTTTCACCAGACTGATTCCCGGGATGGCGGGACTAACATATGAGGAGAGACTGGATCAACTGGGCCTTTATACACTGGAGTTTAGAAGGATGAGAGGGGATCTCATAGAAAGTTACAAGATTCTGATGGGACTGGACAGGTTAAATGCGGGTAGAATGTTCCTGATGTTGGGGAAGTCCAGAACCATGGGACACAGTCTTAGGATAATGGTAGGCCATTTAGGACTGAGATGAGGAGAAACTTCTTCACTCAGAGAGTTGTTAACCTGTGGAATTCCCTGCCGCAGAGAGTTGTTGATGCCAGTTCATTGGATATATTCAAGAGGGAGTTAGATATGGCCCTTACGGCTAAGGGGATCAAGGGGTATGGAGAGAAAGCAGCAAAGGGGTACTGAGGGAATGATGAGCCATGATCTTATTGAATGGTGGTGCAGGCTCAAAGGGCTGAATGGCGTACTCCTGCACCTATTTTCTATGTTTCTATGTTTCTATTCAATAAGATCATGGCTGATCTGATCATGGACTCAGTTCCTCATCATCATCTTCATAGGCAGGCCCTCGGAATTGAGGAAAACTTGCCTCCACTCTTAGAATGAGTCCTTAGATGGTTGAATAGTCCAATACGAGAGCCACAGTCCCCGCCAGAGGTGGGAGAGTCATTGAATTTAACGGCGGGTGGGACAGGTTTGCTGCACGTTCCTTCCGCTGCCTGCGCTTGGCGACGAGACTCAAGGCGCTCAGCGCCCTCCTGGATGCACCTCCTCCACTCAGGGTGGTCTTTGGCCAGGGATTCCCAAGTGTCGGTGGGGATGCTGCCCTTTATCAGGGAGGCTTTGAGGGTGTCCTTGTAACGTTTCCCCTGTCCATGTTTGGCTCGTTTGCCATGAAGGAGTTCCGATAGAGCGCTTGCTTTGGGAGTCTCGTGTCTGGCATGCGGACAATGTGACCTGCCCAGCGGAACTGATCGAGTGTGGTCAGTGCTTCAATGCTGGGGATGTTGGCCTGGTCGAGGACGCTAATGTTGGTGCATCTGTCTTCCCAGGGGATTTGTAGGATCTTGCAGAGGCAGTGTTGATGGTATTTCTCCAGCAACTTGGTGTCTACTGTACATGGTCCATGTCTCTGAGCCATACAGGAGGGCAGGTATTACTACAGCCCTGTAGACCATGAGCTTAGTAGTAGGTTTGTGAGCCTGGTCTTTGAACACTCTTTTCCTCAGGCGGCCGAAGGCTGTGCTGGCGCACTGGAGGCGGTGTTGAATCTCCTCATCAATGACTGCTTTTGTTGATAAGGCTCCCGAGGTATGGGAAATGGTCCATGTTGTCCAGGGCCGCGCTGTGGATCTTGATGACTGGGGGGCAGTGCTGTATGGTGAGTGGTGAGGACAGGCTGGTGGAGGACCTTTGACTTACGGATGTTTAGCGTAAGGCCGATGCTTTCGTATGCCTCAGTAGATAAGTCGACTATATCCTGGAGTTCAGCCTCTGACTGTGTGCAGACGCAGGCGTTGTCCGCATACCGAAGCTCGATGACAGAAGTTGGGGTGATCTTGGACCTTGCCTGGTGACGGTGAAGGTTGAACAGCTTCGCAATGGTTGTGTAATTTAGTTCCACTCCAGCGGGGAGCTTGTTGACTGTGAGGTGGAGCATGACAGCGAGGAAGATTGAGAAGAGGGTTGGAGCGATGACGCAGCCCTGTTTGACCCCGGTCCGGGCGTGGATTGGGTCTGTAATGGATCCGTTGGTAAGGATCACGGCCTGCATGTCGTCGTGGAGCAGGCAGAGGATGTTGATGATCTTTTGGTGGCATCCGAAACGGAGGAAGACGTTCCATAGACCCTCGTGGTTGACAGTGTCAAAGGCCTTTGTAAGGTCGAAGGTGGCCATGTATAAGGGCTGGCGCTGTTCCCTGTATCTTTCATGCAGCTGTTGCGCTGCAAAGATCATGTCCGTTGCACCCCGTGGGGACAAAATCCGCACTGTGACTCCGGGAGGAGCTCCTCGGCCACGGAGAAGATGGCTGAGGAGGACTCTAGCGACAACTTTACCAGTAGCTGATAGCAGGGAGATTCCTCTGTAGTTGCCGCAGTCGGACTTGACCCCTTTTTTTTTTAAAGAGTCCTCTCTCTCAGATCTCCTGGCATGCTCTCCTCCATCCAGATGAGAGAGATTGTTATGTATTTAACCCCTTGCACCCTGTATTATATCACCACCAGAGGGCCTACCTGTTGGAGTCCCAAGGGATCCCAGCATCCCTTGGGAGCATGATATATAAGCAGGCCACCCACAAGGTAATTGCATTCTGGAGTCTCAATAAAGGAGCTAAGGTCATGCTCATTGTTCACAGTACTCAGTTTCATCCTTTATTTTGAGTGTATCAATTGGCGACGAGGTAACGAATAATCGCGCGAAAATGCAAAGAACAGTTGGTATCCTGGAAAAGTTCTCAGAAGGGGATGATTGGGAGGTCTTTGTGGAGAGACTCGACCAATACTTTGTGGCCAACGAGCTGGAAGGGGACGAGAACGCTGCCAAACGAAGGGCGATCATCCTTGCTGTCTGTGGGGCAACAACCTATGGCCTCATGATGAACCTTCTGGCTCCGGTGAAACCAACAACTAAATCCTATGAACAATTGTGTACGCTGGTCCGGGAGCACCTAAATCCTAAGGAAAGCATTTTGATGGAGAGATATAGGTTCTACACGTGTCAACGGTCGGGGGGCCAGGAAGCTATGTCGCCGAACTAAGGCGCCTCGCAGGACATTGTGAATTTGAGGGATTCCTAGAACAAATGCTAAGAGACTTTTTGTACTGGGCATTGGACATGAGGTAATCCTTTGCAAACTGTTGACTGTTGAAACTCCGAAAATAAGCAAAGGCATAACGATAGCCGAGGCATTTATGTCCACCAGTGACAACACCAAACAGATTTCGCAGAGTAAAGAGGTTTCGGCCAGTACTGTGCACAAAGTAATGTCGTTTTCGAGCAGGAATATACATGGCAGAATGTACATGCCAGCTGCTGCTACACGACCTCAGTTAACCCAGAGTCTGCCATCAATCGTTAATGTGAGGCAGTTAACACCTTGTTGGCGTTGTGGAGGTGATCATCGGTCCCATCAATGCCGCTTCAAGCACTATGTGTGCAACGGTTGCAGAACAATGGGACACCTCCAGCGAATGTGCAGGCGAGCTGCAAACCCTGCAAACCACCACGTTACAGAGGAAGGTCGATCCACTGTGGATCAGGCTGAATTGAAAACTCATACCGAGGAGGCAGAAGTGTACGGGGTACACACATTCACCACGAAATGTCCACCAATAATGTTGAAAGTTGAACTGAACGGAATTCCAGTATCTGTGGAACTGGACACGGGTGCGAGTCAGTCCATAATGAGTAAAAAGGCCTTCGACAGGCTGTGGTGCAACAAGGCACACAGGCCCAAGCTCAGCCCCATGCACACCAAACTAAGGACTTACACCAAGGAACTAATCCCTGTAATTGGCAGCGCAGAAGTCAAAGTCTCCTATGATGGAGCAGTACATGAACTCCCGCTGTGGATCGTGCCAGGGGATGGCCCCACACTGTTTGGCAGAAGCTGGCTAGGAAAAATCTGCTGGAACTGGGATGACATCCGAGCGCTTTCGTCCGTCAATGATGCCTCATGTGTCCAGGTTCTGAGCAGATTTCCATCGTTGTTTGAGCCAGGTATTGGAAGCTTCTCGGGGGCGAAAGTGCAGATCCATTTGGTTCCCGGTACGCGACCCATCCACTACAAGGCATGGGCGGTACCATATATGATGCGTGAGAAAGTGGAAATTGAGCTGGACAGGCTGCAGCGAGAACGCATCATCACGCCGGTGGAATTCAATGAGTGGGCCAGTCCGATTATTCCGGTGTTTAGAGGATGGCATGGTCAGGATTTATGGGGACTATAAAGTCTTTCGCTGCAGGACCAGTACCCGCTACCCAAGGCAGACGATTTATTTGCGACCCTGGCTGGAGGGAAGACGTTCACCAAGCTGGTCCTGACCTTGGCCTACATGACGCAGGAGCTGTCGGAGTCTTCGAAAGGCCTCACCTGCATCAACACGCACAAAGATCTGTTCATCTATAACAGATGCCCGTTCAGGATTCAGGCCGGGCACAAAGAACTGTGTTGATGCTCTCAGTCGGCTACCATTGCCCACCACTGTGGTGGAAATGACACAGCCTGCGGACTTGCTCATGGTAATAGATGCATTTGAAAACGAAAAGTCACCCGTTACGGCCCGCCAGATCAGGACCTGGACCAGCCAGGATTCTTTACTCTCCTTGGTAAAAAAAAAACTGTGTCCTCCATGGGAGCTGGTCCAACATCCCAGCGGAGATGCAGGAGGCAATCAAGCCGTTTCACAGGCGCAAAGACGAAATGTCCCTGCAGGCGGACTGTCTGTTGTGGTCTTGCCCAAGAAAGGCAGAGAAATGTTAATTTGTGACTACACAGCACCCACCCAGGCATTGTAATGATGAAAGCCATAGCCAGATCCCATGTGTGGTGGCCCGGCATCGTCTCAGATTCAGAGTCATGCGTGCGCCAGTGCAACACTTGCTCTCAGCTGAGCAATGCACCCAGAGAGGCACCGCTAAGTTTGTGGTCGTGGTCCTCCAAACCGTGGTCGAGGATCCACGTGGACTATGTGGGCCCATTTCTGGGAAAAATGTTCTTGGTTGTCCTGGATGCTTACTCAAAATGGATTGAATGTGCAATAATGTCTGTAAGCATGTCCATGGCCACATCGAAAACCTACGAGCCATGTTTGCCACGCACGACCTGCCTGATGTCCTAGTCAGCGACAATGGGCCGTGTTTCACCAGTGTTGAATTCAAGGAATTCATGGCCCGCAATGGAATCAAGCACGTCACATCTGTCCCGTTCAAGCCCGCATCCAATGGCAAGGCAGAATGGGCAGATCAGGCCATCAAGCAAAGCTTGAAACGCGTGTCGGAAGGCTCCCTGCAGACCCGACTATCCCGAGTCCTGCTCAGCTACTGCACCAGACCCCACTCACTCACCGGGGTTCCCCCAGCCAAGCTGCTCATGAAAAGGGCGCTCAAAACAAGGCTCTCTCTTGTCCACCCTGATCTCCATGATCACGTGGAGGGCAGGCGGCATCAACAAAGTATGTACCATGACTGCGCAAACTTGTCATGCGATATTGAGGTCAATGACCCTGTGTTTGTACTCAATTATGGACATGGTCCCAAATGGCTCACTGGCACGGTCATAGCCAAAGAGGGGAGTAGGATGTTTCAGGTAAAATTGGCCAATGGACTAACGTGCAGAAAACATTTGGACCAAATCAAATTGCGGTTCACCAACAGCTACAAACAACCCGAAGAAGACACCACAAAGTTTGACCCTCCAACACACACACACAAGTGGCAATTGACATCATGGTTGACCATGAAGCCGAACTCACCATTCCCAGCAGCCCGGCAAGGCCGGCTGCCAAGCAGCCCAGTGAAGAACCCACACCCGCATTTGTACCAAGACGATCGACAAGGGAGCGAAAAGCCCCAGATTGTCTCACCCTGTAAAGAAGTGTACTGTTAACTTTACGAGGGAGTGATGTTATGGATTTAACCCCATGCATCCTGTATTACATCACCACCAGAGGGCCTACCTGTTGGAGTCCCAAGGGATTCCAGCATCCCTTGGGAGCACGGTATAAAAGCAGGCCACCCACGAGATACTGGCACTCTGGAGTCTCAATAAAAGGAACTAAGGTCACACTTGCTCATTGTTCACAGTACTCAGTTTCATCCTTTATTTTGAGTGTATCAGAGATTAGGTCATTTATCCGTGCCAATAGCGCCTCTCTACCAATCTTTAGCACCTCAGCAGGGATTCCATCCGCTCCTGTAGCCTTGTTGTTCTTAAGCTGTCTTATGGCTTTTCCTACCTCGTGCAACGTTGAGGTTTCACTGAGGTGGTGGCGGGTCACATGCTGCGGGATGGAGTCGAGAACACTAGAGTCAAGAGCAGAGTCTAGATTGAGGAGATCTTTGAAGTGCTCCTTCCAGCGGGCCCTGACTGCCTCAGTGTCCTTGAGGAGTGTTTCCCCGTTCTTGGCCAGCAGTGGGGTGGGGCCTTGGGAGTTTGGTACCATAGGTGGCCTTGACTGCGATGAAGAATCCTCGCACATCATGGCTGTTGGCCAGTTGTTGTATCTCCTGTGCTTTCTCCATCCACCACCTGTTTTTTAAGTCCCGGGTTTTTTGTTGGACCTCAGCCTTTAGCCATCTGTAATGCTGTTTTGCTGCTCCCGAGTTGGGCTGTTGCTTAAGGCTCAGCAATGCTCTGCGCTTGCGATCCATTAGTTCTTGGATCTCCTGATCATTCTCATCAAACCAGTCCTGGTGTTTTCTGGTTGAGTGACCAAGCGTCTCTTCGCAGGCACTGGTTATGGAGGTCTGGAGGGCAGACCAAGCACTGTGGGCATTCTGCGTCTCAGGGTCATCAAGGCACGCCAGGTTAGCTGTGAGGTGCTGGCTGTATAGGGCTCTCTTAGCTGGGCCTTTAAGTGCCCGGCATTGAATTTTGCGGCATTGCTTCTGCTGTCCCCTCCGCTTTGGGGCTATGTTGATGTCGAAGATGGATCGGATTAGGCGATGGTCCATCTAGCAGTCGTCAGCTCCTGTCATGGCGCGGGTGATGCGCACACAAGAACATAAGAAATAGGAACAGGAGTAGGCCATACGGCCTCTCGAGCCTGCTCTGCCATTCAATATGATGGCTGATCTGATCATGGACTCAGCTCCACTTCCCTGCCTGCTACCCATAACCCCTTATCGTTTAAGAAACTGTCTATTTCTGTCTTAAATTTATTCAATGTCCCAGCTTCCACAGCTCTCTGAGGCAGTGAATTCCACAGATTTACAACCCTCAGAGAAGAAATTTATTCTCATCTCTATTTTAAATGGGCGGCCCCTTATTCTAAGATCATGACCTCTAGTTCTAGTCTCCCCCATCAGTGGAAACATCCTCTCTGCATCCACCTTGTCAAGCCCCCTCATAATCTTATACGTTTCGATAAGATCACCTCTCATTCTTCTGAATTCCAACGAGTAGAAGCCCAACCTACTCAACCTTTCCTCATAAGTCATGCAGTACTGCCCATGTTTAAGGATGCAGAGTTCTGCACGTGATTAAATATGCAGAGTTCTGCACATGATTAAGGATGCCACGATCTGCCTGTGTTTAAAAATGTCGTACCGGACGTGTTTACGGATGCAGAGTACTGCACGTGTTTACGGATGCAGTTCTCTCTGGGTTTAAGGATGCAGTTCTGCATGTGTTTAAGGAAGGAGTACACCACATGTTTTGGTGGCGGAAGATGTTGGCAGGGTTCATAACGAATACTTTGCATCTGTTTTCACAAAGGAAAGGGGTAATGCGGATACTGCTATCGAGGAGAAGTGTGTGATATTCTGGATGAAATAAATACAGTAAGAGAGGAAGTATTAAGGGGTTTAGCAGCTTTGAAAGTAGATAAGTTCCCAGGCCCAGATGAAATGCATCCCAGGCTGTTGAGCGAAGTAAAAGAGGAAATAGCAGAGGCCTTGACCATCATTTTCCAGTCCTCTTTGGATCTGGGCATGCTGCCAGAGGATTGGAGGACTGCTAATTGTAGTATCATTGTATAAGAAGGGAGAAAGGGATAGACCGAGTAATTATAGGCCTATCACCCTAAACTCAGTGGTGGGAAAATTATTCGAAAAAATCATCAAATACAGGATAAATCTGCATTTGGAAAGGCAGGATTAATTAGGGATAATCAGCACGGATTTGTTAAGGGAAGATCATGCTAAACTAACCCGATTGTTATAATGGGTGACTTTAATATGCACATAGATTGGGCTAGCCAAACTGGAAGCAATACGGTGGAGGAGGATTTCCTGGAATGCATAAGGGATGGTTTTCTAGACCAATATGTCGAGGAACCAACTAGGGGGGAGGCCATCTTAGACTGGGTGTTGTGTAATGAGAGAGGATTAATTAGCAATCTCATTGTGCGAGGCCCCTTGGGGAAGAGTGACCATAATATGGTGGAATTCTGCATTAGGATGGAGAATGAAACAGTTAATTCAGAGACCATGGTCCAGAACTTAAAGAAGGGTAACTTTGAAGATATGAGGCATGAATTGGCTAAGATAGATTGGCTAATGATACTTAAGGGGTTGACTGTGGATGGGCAATGGCAGACATTTAGAGAACGCATGGATGAATTACAACAATTGTACATTCCTGCCTGGCGTAAAAATAAAAAAGGGAAGGTGGCTCAACCGTGGCTATCTAGGGAAATCAGGGATAGTATTAAAGCCAAGGAAATGGCATACAAATTGGCCAGAAATAGCAGCGAACCTGGGGACTGGGAGAAATTTAGAACTCAGCAGAGGAGGACAAAGGGTTTGATTAGGGCAGGGAAAATGGAGTACGAGAAGAAGCTTGCAGGGAACATTAAGGCGGATTGCAAAAGTTTCTATAGGTATGTAAAGAGAAAAAGGTTAGTAAAGACAAACGTAGGTCCCCTGCAGTCAGAATCAGGGGAAGTCATAACGGGGAACAAAGAAATGGCAGACCAATTGAACAAGTACTTTGGTTCAGTATTCACTAAGGAGGACACAAACAACCTTCCGGATATAAAAGTGGTCAGAGGGTCTATTAAGGAGGAGGAACTGAGGGAAATCTTTATTAGTCGGGAAATTGTGTTGGGGAAATTGATGGGATTGAAGGCCGATAAATCCCCAGGGCCTGATGGACTGCATCCCAGAGTACTTAAGGAGGTGGCCTTGGAAATAGCGGATGCATTGACAGTCATTTTCCAACATTCCATTGACTCTGGATCAGTTCCTATCGAGTGGAGGGTAGCCAATGTAACCCCACTTTTTAAAAAAGGAGGGAGAGAGAAAGCAGGGAATTATAGACCGGTCAGCCTGACCTCAGTAGTGGGTAAAATGATGGAATCAATTATTAAGGATGTCATAGCAGCGCATTTGGAAAATGGTGACATGATAGGTCCAAGTCAGCATGGATTTGTGAAAGGGAGATCATGCTTGACAAATCTTCTGGAATTTTTTGAGGATGTTTCCAATAAAGTGGACAAAGGAGTACCAGTTGATGTGGTATATTTGGACTTTCAGAAGGCTTTCGACAAGGTCCCACACAGGAGATTAATGTGCAAAGTTAAAGCACATGGGATTGGGGGTAGTGTGCCGACGTGGATTGAGAACTGGTTGTCAGACAGGAAGCAAAGAGTAGGAGTAAATGGGTACTTTTCGGAATGGCAGGCAGTGACTAGTGGGGTACCGCAGGGTTCTGTGCTGGGGCCCCAGCTGTTTACATTGTACATTAATGATTTAGACGAGGGGATTAAATGTAGTATCTCCAAATTTGCGGATGACACTAAGTTGGGTGGCAGTGTGAGCTGTGAGGAGGATGCTATGAGGCTACAGAGTGACTTGGATAGGTTAGGTGAGTGGGCAAATGCGTGGCAGATGAAGTATAATGTGGATAAATGTGAGGTTATCCACTTTGGTGGTAAAAACAGAGAGACAGACTATTATCTGAATGGTGACAGATTAGGAAAAGGGAAGGTGCAACGAGACCTGGGTGTCATGGTACATCAGTCATTGAAGGTTGGCATGCAGGTACAGCAGGCGGTTAAGAAAGCAAATGGCATGTTGGCCTTCATAGTGAGGGGATTTGAGTACAGGGGCAGGGAGGTGTTGCTACAGTTGTACAGGGCCTTGGTGAGGCCACACCTGGAGTATTGTGTACAGTTTTGGTCTCCTAACTTGAGGAAGGACATACTTGCTATTGAGGGAGTGCAGCGAAGATTCACCAGACTGATTCCCGGGATGGTGGGACTGACCTATCAAGAAAGACTGGATCAACTGGGCTTGTATTCACTGGAGTTCAGAAGAGTGAGAGGGGACCTCATAGAAACGTTTAAAATTCTGACGGGTTTGGACAGGTTGGATGCAGGAAGAATGTTCCCAATGTTGGGGAAGTCCAGAACCAGGGGTCACAGTCTAAGGATAAGGGGTAAGCCATTTAGGACCGAGATAAGGAGAAACATCTTCACCCAGAGAGTGGTGAACCTGTGGAATTCTCTACCACAGGAAGTAGTTGAGGCCAATTCACTAAATATATTCAAAAGGGAGTTAGATGAAGTCCTTACTACTCGGGGGATTAAGGGGTATGGCGTGAAAGCAGGAAGTGGGTACTGAAGTTTCATGTTCAGCCATGAACTCGTTGAATGGCGGTGCAGGCTAGAAGGGCTGAATGGCCTGCTCCTGCACCTATTTTCTATGTTTCTATGTTTCTATGATTGAATTTTTTGAGGAGGTAACCAACAGGGTCGATGAAGGAAGTACGTACGATGTAAAATATCTGGACTTTGTGGTAGATATCAATGATTTAGATTTGAATATAGCAAATACGATTAAGAAGTTTGCAGACAACACTAAAATTAGCTGCGTGGTTGATAATGAAGAGGAAAGTCATGGGCTCCAATAGGATATCAATCTACTGGTCAGAGCAATGGCAAATGGAATTTAATTCCGAGAAGTGTGAGGTGATGCACTTTGGAAGGGCTCATAAGGAAAGGGTATACACATTATTAAGTGGCCTACCACTTAATGTAGATGGATAAAGGGACCTTGGAGTGCTTGTCCACAGATCTCTGAAAGTAGCAGGCCAGGTGGATAAGGCAGTTAAGGAGGTATACGGAATGCTTGCCTTTATTGGCCGAGGCATAGAATATAAGAGCAGGGAGTTTAAGCTTAAATTGTATAATACTTTGGCTAGGCCACACCTGGAATACTGCGTGCAGTTCTGGTCGCCATATTATAGAAAGAACGAAAGAGGGTGTGGAGGAGATTTACTAGAATGCTGCCTGGAATGGAGAACCTTAGTTATGAGGACAGATTGGATAGGCTGGATTTGTTCTCATTGGAACAGAGGAGGTTGAGAAAAGACCTCATTGAGGTGTACAAAATATTGAGGGGCCTGGACATAGTGGATAGTAAGGGTCTATTTCCATTGGTGGAAGGATCTATTATGAGGGCGCATAGTTTTAAGGTGGTTGGTGTAAGGTTTAGAGGGGATTTGAGCGGGGGCTTCTTTACGCAGAGGGTTGTGGGGATCTGGAACTCGCTGCCTGAAAGAGTGATGGATGCAGAAACCCTCACCACTTTTAAGAGATGGTTGGATGGACATTTAAAGTGCAGTAACCGGCAGGGTTACAGACCTAGAGCTGGTAATTGGGATTAGACTGGATGATCTTTTGTTGAATGGTGCAGATATAATGGTAAGTACTGCAGGGAATAGAATACGGCCAGGGTGATCTCCAGGACTAGTTTCGATCGCCTGGATGGGTTGGAGAGGAATTTTCCCAGATTTTTTTCTCCCTAAATTGGCCTGGGTTTTTATCTGGCTTTTGCCTCTCCCAGGAGATCACATGGCTTCAGTTGAAGTGGAGTGTAGAATGTTTCAGTGAAAGGGGTGTCGCAGTTGTGTGAGGCGGACTGGTTGGGCTGGGTGCTCTTTGCCTTTCCGTCATTGTTCATAGGTTTATCTGTAACCTTTAGGACTGCTGACCAAGAGTGGTGCAGAGACGATGGGCCGAAATGGCCTCCTTCTGCTCTGTAAATTTCTATGTTTCTATGAATAATGCATGTGTTTAAGGATGCAGTACGGCACGTGTTTAAAATGCAGTGCTATACGTTTATAAATGTAGAGTACCGCACATTTTTCAGGATGCAGTTCTGCACGTCTTTATGGATGCAAAGTACAGCACGCATTTAAGGATGCAGCTTTCTCTCCGTGTTTAAGGATGCAGTACTGCCTATGTTTATGGATGCAGAGTACTGCACGTGTTTATGGATGGACAGTACAGCACATGTTTAACATAAGAACATAAGAAATAGGAGCAGTAGGCCATACGGCCCCTTGAGCCTACTCCACCATTCAATACGATCATGGCTGATCCGATCATGGACTCAGGTCCACCTCCCTGCTCGCTCCCCATAACCCCTTATTCCCTTATCGTTTAAGAAACTGTCTATTTCGGTCTTAAATTTATTCAATGTCCCAGCTTCCACAGCTCTCTGAGGCAGTGAGTTCCACAGATCTACAACCCTCAGAGAAGAAATTTCTCCTCTTCTCAGTTTTAAGTGGGCACCCCTATTCTAAGATTTTGCCCTCTAGTTCTAATCACCCCCATCAGTGGAAACATCCTCTCCGCATCCACCTTGTCAAGCCCCCTCATAATCTTATACATTTCGATACGATCACCTCTCATTCTTCCGAATTCCAATGAGTAGAGGCCCAACCTACTCAACCTTTCCTCAACCCCCTCATCTCCGGAATCAACCTTGTGAACCTTCTCTGAACTGCCTCCAAACAAGTAAATATGGAAACCAAAACTGCACGCAGTATTTCAGGTGTGGCCTCACTAATACCCTGTACAACTATAGCAAGACTGCCCAACTTTTATACTCCATCCCCTTTTTGATAAAGGCCAAGATTCCCTTGGCCTCCCTGATCACTTGCTGTACCTGCATACTAACCTTTTGTGTTTCTTGCACAAGTACCCCCAAGTCCGGCTGTACTGCAGCACTTTGCAATCTCTCTCCATTTAAATAATAACCTGTTCTTTGATTTTTTTCTGCCAAAGTGCATGACCTCATACTTTCCAACATTATATTCCATCTGCCAAATTTTTGCCCACTCACTTAGCCTGTCTATGTCCTTTTGCAGATTTTTTGTGTACTCCTCACACATTGCTTTTCCTCCCATCTTTGTATCATCAGAAACCTAGGCTACGTTACACTCAGTCCCTTCTTCCAAGTCGTTAATATAGATTGTAAATAGTTGGGGTCCCAGCACTGATCCCTGCAGCACACCACTAGTTACTGATTGCCAACCCGAGAATGAACCATTTACCCGACTCTCTGTTTTCTGTTCATTAGCCAATCCTCTATCCATGCTAATATATTACCCCCAACCCGGTGAACTTTTATCTTGTGCAGTAACCTTTTATGTGGCACCTTGTCAAATGCCTTCTGGAAATCCACATCCACTGGTTCCCCTTTATCCATCCTGCTTGTTACATCCTCAAAGAATTCCACCAAATTTGTTAAAGTACTGCACGTGTTTAAGAATGCGCAGTTCTGCTCATGTTTACGGATGCAGTACTGCCCGTGTTTACGGATGCAGAGTACTGAGGGTGTGAGGTGGTGCTCGAGAGTAGGGGAGCGGGAGAGTCAGAGTACCAGCAGAGTCCGAGTTCCGGCAGAATCCGAGAGCGGGAGGTCAGTGATTCGGGAGGTCGGTGAGTCAGTAGGCTCTGTGAGTTCGGCGAGTCGGGAGTTCGTAGACCGGAAGTTCGGAGGTCGGTGATTGAGTTGGTAAGTAGCTCTCTTTTCTCTATTTCTTTTTAAGTAGATTTAAACTAGATAAGGCTAACTAGAGGGATGGTAGTACAGCTCAGTCCTGTGAAATGCACATCCTGTGGGAAGTCCTGGACGCTTCGCGGGGCCTAGACAACCATGTGTACAGGAGGTGTCTCCAGCTTCAACAACTCGAGCTCCACGTTTCGGAGCTGAAGCAGCGGGTGGAGTCAATACGGTGCAGCCGTGAGGCTGAGAGCTACGTGGATAACACGTTTTAGGAGGTGGTCACCCCACAACTGAAAGGTGTGCAGGTGGAGGGGAAGTGGGTGACCACCAGACGAAGTAAGAATGCTAGGCAGATAGTGCAGGAGTCCCCCTGTGAGTCCATCTTGCTTTCAAACCGATATTCACTTCTAAGTATAGGTAAGGATGATGGTGCCTCTGGGGAATGCAGCCAGAGCCAATTCCAAGGCACCACGGGTGGTTCAGCTGCTAATGGGGGTGGGACAAAGAATAAAAGAGCCCTAGTGATAGGGGATTCTATAGTTAGGGGAACAGACCGGCGTTTCTGCGGCCGTAGATGTGACTCCGAAAGGTTTTGTGCCTTCCTGGTGCCAGGGCCAAGGATGTCACAGTGCAGACGCAGGGCATCCTGGGGGGGGGGGGGGGGGGGTGCACGGGGAGGGGAGGGTAAACAGCTAGAGGTCGTGGTCCATATCGGGACCAACGACATCGGTAAAATGAGGGATGAGGTCCGACAGGAAGAATTCAGGGAGCTAGGAAGAAAATTAAAGGTCGGACCTCAAAAGGTCGTAATCTCCGTGTTACTACCGGTGCCAAGTGCTAATGAGTATAAGAATAGAAGGATAGAGAGGATGAACACGTGGCTGGAAAGTTGGTGTAGGAGGGAGGGCTTTAAATTCTTAAGGCATTGGGACCGCTCCTGGGGGAAATGGGACCTGTATAAACCGGACAGGTTGCTCCTCAACAGCACCGGGACCAATATCTTCGCGGGGAGTTTTGCTAGTGCTGTTGGGGAGAGTTTAAACTAGCTTGGCAGGGGGATGGGAACCTGAGAACAAATTCAAAAGGGAAGGAAGTAAAGCAGATATTGGATAGCAAGAATCTAGAAAGCGAATCTGTAAGACAGAGGAAACAGGGCTCAGTATATAGTAAGCAAGGAGGTCTTTCTGTACTGAATGGTATATATGTTAATGCAAGGAATATAGCAAACAAGGCGGATGAGCTAAGAGCACAAGTAGACACTTGGGAGTATGACATTATAGCCATGACAGAGACATGGCTGAAAGAGGGGCAGGTTTGGCAGATCAATATTCCTGGCTACAGGATTTTTAGACAAGATAGAGAGAGGGGGGTAAAAAGTGGGGGGGCGGCGGCGGCGGTTGCGGTACTAATTCAAGAAACTATTAGAGCGGTGAGGAGCGGTGTTGTGTTAGAGGTATCATCAAATGAGGCCATATGCGTCGAATTGAAAAATAAAAAAGGCGCGATCACACTGCTGGGCATGTATTATAGACCCCCAAACAGTGGGAGGGAGATAGAGGAGCAAATATGTAGGCAAATTACTGTGAAGTCCAAAAACCATAGGGTAGTAATAGTAGGGAATTTTAACTATCCAAATATTGATTGGGACAAATTTAGAGTGAAGGGTATAGAGAGTGCGGAATTTTTGAAATACATTCAAGAGAACTTTTTTAGTCAGTATGTGGCAAGCCCAACACGAGAGGGGGCGGTCTTGGATTTAGTTTTGGGGAAATGAAGCTGGGCAGGTTGAAGGGGTATTAGTGGGAGAACACTTAGGTGCCAGTGACCATAATTCATTCAGTCAGATTCAAGTTGGTTATGGATAAGGACAAGAATAGGCCTGGAATAAAAGTTCCGAATTGGAGAAAAGCTAATTTTGCTAAATTAAGGAGTGATTTGGCCACAGTGGACTGGAAACAGCTACTTTATGGGTAAATCAGTGTCGGAACAGTGGGAGGTATTCAAGGAGGAGATCCGGAAGGCTCAGGCCAAACATGTGCCCTTAAAGAAAAAGGCTGGGAAAAATAATTCTAGAGCCCCCTAGATGTCTAGGGACTTACAGGGGAGGATTAAGAAAAAAAGGGATGCTAACGTCATATGCCAGCGGCTAAATACTTTAGAATCTTTAGAGGAATATAGAAAGTTATTAGGCAAAATTAAAAAGGATATTAGGAATGCTAAGAGAGAGCACGAGAAATTCTTAACCAGTAAAATTAAAGAAAACCCTAAGATGTTCGATAAATATATTAAGAGTAAGAGGGTAACTAAAGAAAGGGTAGGGCCTATTAGAGACCATGAGGGTAATATCTTTGTGTGGAGGCGGAAGATGTTGCGAGGGTTCTTAACGAATATTTTGCATCTGTTTTCACAAAGGAAAAGGGTAATGCAGATATTGCTATCGAGGAGGAGTGCGATATTCTGGATGAAATAAATAGAGAGAGGGAGGAAGTATTGAGGGCTTTAGCAGCTTTGAAAGTAGATAAGTCCCCAGGCCCGGATGAAATGCATCCCAGGCTGTTGAGCGAAGTAAAAGAGGAAATAGCAGAGGCCTTGACCATCATTTTCCAGTCCTCTTTGGATCTGGGCATGGTGCCGGAGAATTGGAGGACTGTTAATGTAGCACCCTTATTTAAGAAGGGAGAAAGGGATAGGTCGAGTAATTACAGGCCTGTCAGCCTAACCTCAGTGGTGGGAAAATTATTGGAAAAAATCCTGAAAGACAGGATAAATCTGCATTTGGAAGGGCAAGGATTAATTAGGGACAGTCAGCACAGATTTGTTAAGGGAAGATCGTGTTTGACTAACCTGATTACATTTTTTGAGGAGGTAACCAACAGGGTCGATGAGGGTAGTGCGCATGATGTAGTGTATATGGACTTTAGCGAGGCTTTTGATAAGGTCGCACATGGTGTTGTGTATAGAAGAACTCCACGAGGCTGAGTATTGTGAGCTAAACTTAGTGTGACCTTAGTCTTTATTACAATTCCAGAGTGCCTAAACAACATGGCAGCCAACCTTTTATTCTGGCCCTGCACGTGTATGCCAGTGACCATTAGGACTCCAACAGTCGCGCGCTCTGGTGGCAAGTATTACATAGTTACATACATAACACATGGTAGACTGGTCATGAAGATTGAAGCCCATGGGATACAGGGCAAAGTGGCAAGTTGTATCCAAAATTGGCTTGGGGTAGGAAGCAAAGGATAATGATTGATGGATGTTTGTGTGACTGGAAGGATGTTTCCACTGGGGTTCCGCAGGGCTCAGTACTGGGTCCCTTGCTTTTTGTGGTGTATATCAACAATTTAGATTTGAATATAGGGAATATGATTAAGAAGTTTGCAGATGACACTAAAATTGGCTGTGTGGTTGATAATGAAGAAGAAAATCATGGACTGCAGGAGGATATCAATCTATTGGTCAGGTGGGCAGAGCAGTGGCAAATTGAATTTAATTCCGAGAAGTGTGAGGTGATGCACTTTGGAAGGGCTAATAAGGAAAGGGTATACACATTAAGCGGTAGGCCACTTAATAGTGTAGATGAACAAAGGGACCTTGGAGTTCTTGTCCACAGATCCCTGAAAGTAGGTCAGGTGGATAAGCTGGTTAAGAAGGCATACGGAATGCTTGCCTTTATTGGCCGAGGCATAGAATATAAGAGCAGAGAAATTATGCTTAAATTGTATAATACTTTGGTTAGGCCACAGCTGGAGTACTGCATGCCATATTATAGGGAGAACTAAAGAGAGCGTGGAGGAGATTTACTAGGATGCTGCCTGGAATGGAAAATCTTCGTTATGAGGACAGATTGGATAGGCTGGGTTTGTTCTCATTGGAACAGAGGAGGTTGCGAGGACATCGCATTGAGGTGTACAAAATATTCAGGGGCCTGGACATAGTGGATAATAAGGGTCTATTTCCATTGATGGAGGGGTCTATTACGAGGGGCATAGTTTTAAGATAGTTGGTGGTAGGTTTGGAAGGGATTGGAGGGAGGGCTTCCTTATGCAGAGGGTTGTGGGGATCTGGAACTCGCTGCCTGGAAGAGTGGCAGATACAGAAACACTCACCATTTTTAAGAGATGGTTGGATGGGCACTTAAAGTACAGTAACCTGTAGGGTTATGGACCTTGAGCTGGTAATTGGGATTAGACTGGATGACCTTTTGTTGGACGGCGCAGATATAATGGTAAGTACTGCAGGGAATAGAATACGGGCAGGGTGATCTACTGAACTAGTTTCGATCGCCTGGATGGGTCGGAGAGAAATTTTCCCATATTTTTTCTCCCTAAATTGGCCTGGGTTTTTAATCTGGTTTTTGCCTCTCCCTGGAGATCACATGGCTCTGGTTGGGGTGGAGTGTAGAATGTTTCAGTGTAAGGGGTGTCGCAGTTGTGTGAGGCAGACTGTTTGGGCATGGTGCTCTTTGCCTTTCCGTTATTGTTCACAGGTTTATACGTAAACTTTAGGGATGCTGACCAAGGACGTGCGACTCATTGTTGGCCTGTGTGGACATGATGGGCCGAAATGGCCTCCTTCTGCGCAGTAAATATCTATGTTTCTTTGGGCTAGACTTTCCACTAGGTGGCTAAGGCCAAAAAAAAATGGGCCTTGTTCCAGCGATGTGGGACGTCTCGGTCTTGCTGATCGCTGGGACAAGGCCCCCTTTTTTTTTGCGATTTTCTAGTCAGCCTTACCCCAGCAATGTTTCAGGAAGTGATTTTTCAGCAATCTCACACCAAAAATGGAAATTAAAAAAAAGCCTCCCTAGCAACGCTATTCTGCACGAGAGAGAGAGATTTTTTTTTGCAGGCTGACTTTCTTTGCCACGTTTTGAGGGATCAGGAGTCAACACACATGCTCAGAAGGAAAAGATGGAGAGGGGAGGCAGATGAGAATTGTTGGAATTTGTTGTGAACAAAAAGTAATTTTTACTTTTAAAAATGTATATTGCTAGTCTTTTTATTGTGGAAGTGGCCAGAAAGTGACAAAATTAATTTTAAACTTTATTATTAAAATGATATATCAAAATGGAGGGTGAAAGCGAAAGGAAAAAAGGGCAAAATCCTTCAGCAACGAGGCACTGGTCAACATTGTCCATGGCAGGTGGGACGACTTGACACGGGGTGGGCATGGGAAACCTCCACTCCGTTCCCCGATAAATCTGGCAGGAGATTGCCGATGTCATCACATCTGCATCCCACGAGATGCAGACACTTGACCAGTGCCGGAAAAGGTAGAATAGCTTGTTGGCAGCAACCAGAGTAAGTTGCATGATTTATTTAAAATGTTACATGTAATATTTTAATGATGCATACAAATTTTAATTGGAAGCTTGAATTTTATTTCTTTATTGTATTAATTTAATTATGAATTAATTTATCATCCTAACAGTAAGTTGCATTTTATATAGTTCATATGCAATGCAAATTTTTAATTGAACATTGCATTTCCGGCATTGAATTTAAGTCTGTCATTCTTAAATGTTTATTACCAAGTCCATCAGCTTATGCCATGCCATGTTCTCTTCTCATTTGCAGAAGAAGATATCGATCAACCGTTCGGAGCAGAGGAGGATGGGGGGAGCGGCTCTGCTCAGCTCCACCCTTTGTCAGAAATTGAGGAGCTTGCGGTTGCGCTGATGGGGCATGACAGCCGTTCGGTCACGACCCGTGGTGTGGCAGTACCCAGCTTCGGGTCTCGTGAGTAATGGGAACTGTGTAATGTGTCAAACATTATTAAAGAAATTTTAAAAATCTTAGTTACACATGTAATGTCCTGTAATTATAATGCAATATACTAATGATGTACTCTTGATATACGAATAGTGTCATGGTGACCCCTTGTGAATATGGGGTATTGAAAACTACTGATATGTAATGTTTTCTATTAACTATCACCGTTAATGTTCTAATAAGTTATTCAGAAATGTAATTTGTGTTTTTAAAGTCAAGTTGAGAATGTCGTCTCACTTCAGCCATCCACTCCTCCTGCACCATCAGCAGCAACCACCGCGGAGGAGGATGATGAACAATTTAGTGTGGAGGAAGAGCAAGAGCAGGAGCAGGAGCAGGAGGAGGAGGAGGAATCGAACATTGTTGTTGGGCAGGGTGCGGGGGTGGAGAACCTGCGGTCATCTCTATTGAGATGAGGCACCGGGACTGTTATGTCCAGAATAAAGGAGTATGATTGAGTATTGTAAACATGAGTAAGTGTGACCTTAGTCTCTTTATTCTAACTCCAAAGTGTTGGTACAGCATGGAAAGCCTGCTTATATACAGTGCTCCCAAGGGATGCTGGGATCCCTTGGGAATGCAACAGATATGCCCTCTGGTGGCGGTAGAATGCTGGTTACATAGGGTTGCATACATATCACTCCCTCCCAAAGTCAATAGTACACTTATTTACAGGGTGAGATGATCTGGGGCTTTTCGCTCCCTATTTAATCGTCTCGCTACAGCATTCTACCGCCACCAGAGGGCATATCTGTTGCATTCCCAAGGGATCCCAGCATCCCTTGGGAGCACTGTATATAAGCAGGCTTTCCATGCTGTACCAACACTTTGGAGTTAGAATAAAGAGACTAAGGTCACACTTACTCATGTTTACAATACTCAATCATACTCCTTTATTCTGGACATAACAGGAGAGTTGATTGGTTCTTCGCTGGGCTGCTGAGCAGCTGGTCTTGCTGGGGCTGATGAGTTCAACTTCGTGGTCAACCCTGATGTCGGTTGCCACTTGTGTGTGTGTCGGAGGGTCAAAGTGAGTGGTGTCCTCTTCAGGTTACTTGTAGCTGTTTGTGAATTGCAGTTTGGTTTGGTCCAAATGCTTTCTGCAAGTTAGTCCATTTGCGAATTTGACCTGAAACATCCTAATCCCTTCTTTGGCTATGACAGTGCCAGCAAGCCATTTGGGACCATATCCATAGTTGAGAACAAATACAGGATCATTGACTTCAATATCGCATGACAAATTTGCGCGATTATGATACATGGTTTGTTGATGCCACCTGCCCTCGACGTGATCATGGAGATCAGGGTGGACTCGAGAGAGAGCCGTGTTTTGAACGCCCTTTTCACGAGCAGCTCGGCTGGGGGTGCCCCAGTGAGCGAGTGGGGTCTGGTGCGGTAGCTGAGCGGGCTAGACAGGTCTGCAGGGAGCCTTCCGACACGCGTTTCAAGCTTTGCTTGATGGTTTGGACTGCCCATTCTGCCTGGCCGTTAGATGTGGGCTTGAACAGGGCCAGATGTGATGTGCTTGATCCCATTGTGGGTCACGAATTCCTTGAATTCAGCGCTGGTGAAGCACGGCCCATTGTCGCTGACAAGGACATCAGGCAGGCCATGCGTGGCAAACATGGCTCGTAGGCTTTCGATGGTGGCAGTGTACATGCTTACAGACATTATTACACACTCAATCCACTTTGAATAAGCGTCCACAACAACCAAGAACATTTTGCATAGAAACGGGCCAGTGAAGTAAACGTGGATCCTAGACCACGGTTTGGAGGGCTATGGACACAAACTTAGCGGTGCCTCCCTGGGTGCATTGCTCAGTTGAGAGCAAGTGTTGCATTGGCGCACGCAAGACTCCAAATCTGAGTCGATGCCGGGCCACCACACATGGGATCGGGCTATAGCTTTCATCATTACTATGCCTGGGTGGGTAATGTGTAGGTCGCATATGAACGTTTCCCTGCCTTGCTTGGGCAAAGCCATGCGATTACCCCACAAAAGACAGTCCACTTTTATGGACATTTCGTCTTTACGCTGCTGGAACGGCTTGATCTCTTCATGCAGCTCTGCTGGGACGCTGGACCAGCTCCTGTGGAGGACAGAGTTTTTTTTTTTACAAGGGACAGTAAAGGATCCTGGCTGGTCCAGCTCCTGATCTGGCGGGCAGTAACGGGTGACTTTTCGTTTTCAAATGCATCCATCACCAAGAGCAAGTCTGCAGGCTGTGCCATTTCCACCCCGGTGGTGGGCAATGGTAGCCGACAGAGCATCAGCGCAGTTCTCTGTGCATGGCTTGTGGCGAATTAAATTGTTATATGCAGACAGCGTAAGTCCCCATCTTTGGATACGAGCAGAGGCATTGGTATTGATATCGCTATTCTCCGAGAGCAAAGGTATGAACAGCTTATGGTCAGTTTCTAACTTGAACTTAAAAAAAAAATGCATCAGTATCTGTTTGGGCCTAACCCCGTAAATGCATGCCAGAGCTTCTTTTTCTATCATGCCGGAGGCCCTTTCGGCCTTGGACAAGCTCCTGGGCGCATAAGCGACTGGTTGCAATGTTCCCGATTCGTTTGCTTGTTGTAACACACACCCGACTCCGTACGAAGACGCATCGCAAGCTAGCACTAAACGTTTACAAGAATCATACAGGACAAGCAGTTTGTTGGAACAGAACAGATTTCGGGCTCTCTCAAATCTTGTGATTTCCCCCATACCCAGCCATCTCCCTTGCGTAGCAACACGTGTAGAAGTTCTAGCAAGGTGCTTAACCCAAGTAGGAAATTACCAAAATAACTGAGGAGTCCCGGAACGACCATAGCTCCGTCACGTTCTGTGGTCTCGGCGTGTTCTTGATGGCCTCCGTTTCGGCGTCGGTGGATCTGATGCTGTCTGCCATGATTCTTCTCCCCAAGAACTTGACCTCTGGCGCCAGGAAAACACACTTCGAGCATTTCAACCCGAGTCCCACACGATCTAGAGGACTTAGAACCTCTTCCAGGTTCTTCAAGTGCTTGAGGGTGTCCCAACCGGTGACCAGTATGTCGTCCTGGAAAACCACGGTGTGCGGAACCGACTTTAGCAGACTCTCCATGTTCTTTTGAAAAATAGCCGTAGCCGACCAAATCCCAAACGGACATCTATTGTAGATGAACAGACCATTGTGCGTGTTGATGCAGGTGAGGCCTTTCGAACATTCCGCCAGCTCCTGCGTCATGTAGGCCGAGGTTAGGTTCAACTTGGTGAACATCTTTCCTCTTGCCAATGTCGCAAATTGGTCATCGAGAAGGATGAGAGGGGATCTCATAAAAACATATAAAATTCTGACGGGACTGGACAGGTTAGATGCAGGAAGAATGTTCCTGATGTTGGGGAAGTCCAGAACTAGGGGACATAGTCTAAGGATAAGGGGCAAGCCATTTAGGACTGAGATGAGGAGAAACTTCTTCACTCAGAGTTGTTAACCTGTGGAAGATAGACAAGAAGGGAAAGGAGGTGGGGTAGCTCTGTTAATAAAGGATGATATCAGGGCAGTTGTGAGAGATGATATTGGCTCTAATGAACAAAATGTTGAATCATTGTGGGTGGAGACTAGAGATAGTAAGGGGAAAAAGTCACTGGTGTGCGTAGTTTATAGGCCCCCAAATAATAACTTCACGATGGGGCGGGCAATAATCAAGGGAATAATGGAGGTATGTGAAAAAGGAACGGCAGTAATCATGGGGGATTTTAACCGACATATCGATTGGTCAAACCAAATCGCACGGGGTAGCCTTGAGGAGGAATTCATAGAATGCATACGGGATTATTTCTGAGAACAGTATGTTACAGAACCTACAAGGGAGCAATCTATCTTAGATCTGGTCCTGTGTAATGAGACAGGAATAATAAACAATCTCCTAGTAAAAGAACTTCCAGGAATGAGTGATCACAGTATGGTTGAATTTGTAATACAGATTGAGGGTGAGGAAGTAGTGTCTCAAACAAGCGCGCTCTGCTTAAACAAAGGGGACTACAGTGGGATGAGGGCAGAGTTGGCTAAAGTAGACTGGAAACACAGACTAAACGGTGGCACAATTGGGAAACAGTGGAGGACTTTTAAGGAGTTCTTTCATAGTGCTCAACAAAAATATATTCCAGTGAAAAAGAAGAAGGGCGGTAAGAGAAGGGATAACCAGCCGTGGATAACCAAGGAAATAAAGGAGAGTATCAAATTAAAAACCAATGCGTATAAGGTGGCCAAGGTTAGTGGGAAACGAGCAGATTGGGAAAATTTTAAACGACAGCAAAGAATGACTAAGAAAGCAATAAAGAAAGGAAATATAGATTACGAAAGTAAACTTGCGCAAAACATAAGAACAGATAGTAAAAGTTTTTACCGATACATAAAATGGAAAAGAGTGACTAAAGTAAATGTTGGTCCCTGAGAAGATGAGAAGATGAGAAGGGGGATTTAATAATGGGAAATGTGGAAATGGCTGAGACCGTAAACAATTATTTTGCTTCGGTCTTCACAGTGGAAGACACAAAAACCATGCCAAAAATTGCTGGTCATGGAAATGTGGGAAGGGAGGACCTTGAGACAATCACTATCACTAGCGGGGTAGTGCTGGACAGGCTAATGGGACTCAAGGAAGACAAGTCCCCTGGTCCTGATGAAATGCATCCCAAGGTATTAAAAGAGATGGCGGAAGTTATAGCAGATGCATTCGTTATAATCTACCAAAATTCTCTGGACTCTGGGGAGGTACCAGCGGATTGGAAAGCAGCTAATGTAATGCCTGTTTAAAAAAGGGGGCAGACAAAAGGCAGGTAACTGTAGGCCGGTTAGTTTAACATCTGTAGTGGGGAAAATGCTTGAAGCTATCATTAAGGAAGAAATAGCGGGACATCTAGATAGGAATCGTGCAATCAAGCAGATGCAACATGGATTCATGAAAGGGAAATCATGTTTAACTAATTTACTGGAATTCTTTGAGGATATAACGAGAATGATGGATAGAGGTGTACCGATGGATGTGGTGTATTTAGATTTCCAAAGGGCATAAAATAAGGTGCCACACAAAAGGTTACTGCAGAAGATAAAGGTACGCGGAGTCAGAGGAAATGTATTAGCATGGATAGAGAATTGGCTAGCGAACAGAAAGCAGAGAATCGGGATAAATGGGTCCTTTTCGGGTTGGAAATCGGTGGTTAGTGATGTGCCACAGGGATCGGTGCTGGGACCACAACTGTTTACAATATACATAGACGACCTGGAAGAGGGGACAGAGTATAGTGTAACAAAATTTGCAGATGACACAAAGATTAGTGGGAAAGCGGGTTGTGTAGAGGACACAGAGAGGCTGCAAAGAGATTTAGATAGGTTAAGCGAATGGGCTAAAGTTTGGCAGATGGAATACAATGTTGGAAAATGTGAGGTCATCCACTTTGGAAAAAAAACAGTAAAAGGGAATATTATTTGAATGGGGAGAAATTACAACATGCTGCCGTGCAGAGGGACCTGGGGGTCCTTGTGCATGAAACTCTTTTAGAGTCTACCTGTAAAACATAATACATTAAACCGTGCCACCCGCCCTGGATGACACAGCAGACATTTACAAGGCCCTTTTCTTTTTTTGTGTTTTTTTTTTTGTGTTTTTCTTTTTTTTGGGTTTTTTTTTTGGGGCGCTAAAATCACATTTTTTCCAGTGCCCCCTATAAAAGGGGAGGGGGACACTAAAAGCACCGGCAATTAAAACAAATTAAACTTTAAAACGTAAAATCAAATTAAAATTTGGTTGCCGGGCGTGATGATGCACTCCAGTCCCTCCGGTGCCCACCTCTCGCGGAAGGCCGCGAGCGTACCGGTGGACACCGCGTGCTCCATCTCCAAGGACACCCTGGACCGGATGTAAGAGCGGAAGAGAGGCAGGCAGTCAGGCTGAACGACCCCCTCGACCGCCCGCTGCCTGGACCGGCTGATGGCACCCTTGGCCGTGCCCAGGAGCAGTCCTACGAGGAGGCCCTTGGTCCTACCCGCTCCCCTCCGCACAGGGTGCCCAAAGATCAGGAGAGTGGGACTGAAGTGCAGCCAGAATTTCAGGAGCAGCCCCTTTAGATAATGAAACAGGGGCTGCAACCTCGTGCACTCAGTAAAAACATGGAACACGGACTCCTCCAGACCGCAGAAATTGCAGGCGGCCTGGGAGTCCGTGAACCGGCTTAAAAATTTGTTGCACGGCACTGCTCCATGCACCACCCTCCAGGCCAAGTCCCCGATGAATAGTGGGAGGACTCCCGCATAGAGTGCCCTCCATCGGGGACCTCCGCCTCCTCCGGACGGCAAGATGGTACGCCATGGCGTGTCCGGACGGCCAGCGAGGATGGCAAAGTTGAGAGTGTGCAGGAGCAGCCCGTACAGGAAACCCCTCCGCGCAGAACTGAAAGGCACGGAGGGGATTTCCCCGAGGCGGCTCAAGTTGTGAGGCGCCGGCCCCCGAGGGAGGTTCCGGGATTTGGCGCCAATGAGGAATTCCGTCCGGACGGGGGTCAGTTCGGACGGGATCTCCCCACGTGCTTGAGCCTCCTCGATGCACCGAACAGAGTCAGGGCCCAAAGCTGTTTTTAGCGACTTGATGGCTTCGGCTGCGTGGCGGACGTCGGCTGAATTTAGACGCCGCGCCAGCGTGCCTGGCGCCATCCAGCCCGCTCCTCCACCATCGAGCAGGTCCCTGACCCTGGTCACCTCACCAGCCACAGCCCTCTCTTCCGACCGCCACATAAAACCTCGGTCGTGGAGGTACGGATTCCCGGGCAGCGGCTCCTGCAGGACAGCCGCCACTCCAGCCGGCGGAGAGCTGCGCTTGGTGGAGACTTTGTTCCAGACCCTGATGAGGTCCCTGTAAAAGACAGGCAGCTCCCGGAGGGTGGTCCTGACACCCCCCAAGTTCACAAACAGGAGCTGCGTGTCGTAGTTGAGGTCGCGCTGCTGGCGGAAGAAATACGTCGCCAGAGCGCATCACCAAGGAGGGGTCTCGACGTAAAGGTATCTCTGCAGGGTCTGAAGACGGAAAGTCGCGAGCTGGGCGCTGACGCACACCAACGACTGACCGCCCTCCTCAAGCGGGAGACTCAAGACCGCAGCAGAGACCCAGTGCTTCCTGTTGTTCCAGAAGAAGTCCACCAGCTTCTTCTGTATCTTGGCGACAAACGCAGGGGGAGGGGTCAAAGTGACCAGCCGGTACCACAACATTGCGGCCACCAGCTGGTTTATGACTAGCGCTCGACCCCTGTAGGACAGCACTCGGAGCAGTCCTGTCCAGCGCCCTAGGCGAGCGGCGACCTTGGCCTCCAGCTCCTGCCAGTTCGCCGGCCAGGCTCCCTCGTCGGGGCTAAGGTAGACTCCCAGATAGAGGAGATGGGTCGTGCTCCAGGCAAAAGGCCTGAGCTCCTCCGGCAGGGAGTCCACCCGCCACTGACCCACCAGGAGTCCGGAACATTTCTCCCAGTTGATTCTGGCGGAGGACGCGGCCGAGTAAATCTCTTGGCACTCACGCATCCTCCGCAGGTCAGCGGGATCCTCTACCGCGAGGAGCACGTCATCGGCGTAAGCCGAGAGGACAACCTCCACGCCCGGCCCTTGCAGAGCCAGTCCCGTCAACCTTGTCCGCAAGAGGCGCAGGAAAGGCTCCACGCAGATGGCATATAACTGGCCGGACATGGGGCATCCCTCCTTGTGCATGAATCCCAAAAAGTTAGTTTGCAGATGCAGCAGGTAATCAGGAAGGCGAATGGAATGTTGGCCTTCATTGCGAGAGGGATGGAGTACAAAAGCAGGGAGGTCCTGCTGCAACTGTATAGGGTATTGGTGAGGCTGCACCTGGAATATACGTGCAGTTTTGGTCACCTTTCTTAAGGAAGGATATACTAGCTTTGGAACGGGTACAAAGATGATTCACTAGGCTGATTCCTGAGATGAGGGGGTTACCTTATGATGATAGATTGAGTAGACTGGGTCTTTACTCGTTGGAGTTCAGAAGGATGAGGGGTGATCTTATAGAAACCTTTAAAATAATGAAAGGGAGAGACAAGATAGAGGCAGAGAGGTTGTTTCCACTGGTCGGGGAGACTAGAACTAGGGGGCACAGCCTCAAAATACGGGGAAACCAATTTAAAACCGAGTTGAGAAGGAATTTCTTTTCCCAGAGGGTTGTGAATCTGTGGAATTCTCTGCCCAAGGAAGCAGTTGAGGCTAGCTCATTGAATGTATTCAAATCATAGATAGATAGATTTTTAATTAATAAATGATTTGAATACATTCAATGAGCTCGCCTCAACTGCTTCCACAGATTCACAACCCTCTGGGAGAAGAAATTCCTTCTCAACTTGGTTTTAAATTGGCTCCCCCATATTTTGAGGCTGTGCCCCCTAGTTCTAGTCTCCCCGACCAGTGGAAACAACCTCTCTGCCTTTATCTTGTCTATCCCTTTCATTATTTTAAATGTTTCTGTAAGATCACCCCTCATCCTTCTGAACTCCAACGAGTAAAGACCCAGTCTACTCAAGCTATCATCATAAGGTAACCCCCTCATCTCCAGAACCAGCCTAGTGAATCGTCTCTGTACCCCCTCCAAGGCTAGTATATCCTTCCTTAAGAAAGGTGACCAAAATGGCACGCAGTACTCCAGGTGCGGCCTCACCAATACCCTGTACAGTTGCAGCAGGACCTCCCTGCTTTTGTACTCCATCCCTCTCACAATGAAGGCCAACATTCCATTTGCCTTCCTGATTACCTGCTGCAACTGCATACTAACTTTTTGGGATTCATGCACAAGGACCCCCAGGTCCCTCTGCACCGCAGCATGTTGTAATTTCTCCCCATTCAAATAATATTCCCTTTTACAGTTTCTCCCCCCCAAGGTGGATGACCTCACATTTTCCGACATTGTATTCCTTCTGCCAAAACGTAGCCATTCGCTTAACCTATCTAAATCTCTTTGCAGCCTCTCTGTGTCCTCTACACAACCCGCTTTTCCACTAATCTTTGTGTCATCTGCAAATTTTGTTACACAACACTCTGAAACATAGAAACAGAGAAAATAGGTGCAGGAGTAGGCCATTCGGCCCCTCGAGCCTGCACCGCCATTCAATGAGTTCATGGCTGAACATGCAACTTCAGTACCCCATTCCTGTTTTCTCGCCATACCCCTTGATCCCCCGAGTAGGAAGGACGACATCTAACTCCTTTTTGAATATATTTAGTGAATTGGCCTCAACAACTTTCTGTGGTAGAGAATTCCACAGGTTCACCACTCTCTGGGTGAAGAAGTTTCTCCTCATCTCGGTCCTAAATGGCTTACCCCTTATCCTTAGACTGTGACCCCTGGTTCTGGAATTCCCCAACATTGGGAACATTCTTCCTGCATCTAACCTGTCTAAACCCATCAGAATTTTAAACGTTTCTATGAGATCCCCTCATTCTTCTGAACTCCAGTGAATACAAGCCCAGTTGATCCAGTCTTTCTTGATAGGTCAGTCCCGCCATCCCGGGATTCAGTCTGGTGAACCTTCGCTGCACTCCCTCAATAGCAAGAATGTCCTTCCTCAAGTTAGGAGACCAAAACTGTACACAATACTCCAGGTGTGACCTCACCAATGCCCTGTACAACTGTAGTAACACCACCCTGCCCCCGTACTCAAATCCCCTCGCTATGAAGGCCAACATGCCATTTGCTTTCTTAACCGCCTGCTGTACCTGCATGCCAACCTTCAATGACTGATGTACCATGACACCCAGTTCTCGTTGCACCTCCCCTTTTCCTAATCTGTCACCATTCAGATAATAGTCTGTCTCTCTGTTTTTACCACCAAAGTGGATAACCTCACATTTATCCACATTATACTTCATCTGCCATGCATTTGCCCACTCACCTAACCTATCCAAGTCACTCTGCAGCCTCATAGCATCCTCCTTGCAGCTCACACTGCCATCCAACTTAGTGTCATCCGCAAATTTGGAGATACTACATTTAATCCCCTCGTCTAAATTATTAATGTACAATGTAAACAGCTGGGGCCCCAGCACAGAACCTTGCGGTACCCCACTAGTCACTGCCTGCCATTCTGAAAAATACCCATTTACTCCTACTCTTGCTTCCTGTCTGACAACCAGTTCTCAATCCATGTCAGCACACTACCCCCAATCCCATGTGCTTTAACTTTGCACATTAATCTCTTGTGTGGGACCTTGTCGAAAGCCTTCTGAAAGTCCAAATACACCACATCAACTGGTTCTCCCTTGTCCACTCTACTGGAAACATCCTCAAAAAATTCCAGAAGATTTGTCAAACATGATTTCCCTTTCACAAATCCATGCTGACTTGGACCTATCATGTCACCTCTTTCCAAATGCGCTGCTATGACATCCTTAATAATTGATTCCATCATTTTACCCACTACTGATATCAGGCTGACCGGTATTAATTCCCTGTTTTCTCTCTCCCTCCTTTTTTAAAAAGTGGGGTTACATTGGCTACCCTCCACTCGATAGGAAATGATCCAGAGTCTATGGAATGTTGGAAAATGACTGTCAATGCATCCGCTATTTCCAAGGCCACCTCCTTAAGTACTCTGGGATGCAGTCCATCAGGCCCTGGGGATGTATCGGCCTTCAATCCCATCAATTTCCCCAACAAAATTTCCCGACTAATAAGGATTTCCCTCAGTTCCTCCTTCTTACTAGACCCTCCGACCCCTTTTATATCCGGAAGGTTGTTTGTGTCCTCCTTCGTGAATACCGAACCAAAGTACTTGTTCAATTGGTCTGCCATTTCTTTGTTCCCCGTTATGACTTCCCCTGATTCTGACTGCAGTGGACCTCCATTTGTCTTTACTAACCTTTTTCTCTTTACATATCTATAGAAACTTTTAATGTTCCGTCTTAATGTTCCCTGCAAGCTTCCTCTCGTACTCTATTTTCCCTGCCCTAATCAAACCCTTTGTCCTCCTCTGCTGAGTTCTAAATTTCTTCCAGTCCCCAGGTTCGCTGCTATTTCTGGCCAATTTTTATGCCACTTCCTTGGCTTTAATACTATCCCTGATTTCCCTTGATAGCCACGGTTGAGCCACCTTCCCTTTTTTATTTTTACGCCAGACAGTGATGTACAATTGTTGTAGTTCATCCATGCGGTCTCTAAATGTCTGCCATTGCCCATCTACTATCAACCCCTTAAGTATCATTCACCAATCTATCCTAGCCAATTCACGCCTCATACCTTCAAAGTTACCCTTCTTTAAGTTCTGGACCATGGTCTCTGAATTAACTGTTTCATTCTCCATCCTAATGCAGAATTCCACCATATTATGGTCACTCTTCCCCAAGGGGCCTCGCACAACGAGATTGCTCATTAATCCTCTCTCATTACACAACTACCAGTCTAAGATGGCCTACCCGCTAGTTGGTTCCTCGACATATTGGTCTCGAAAACCATCCCTATGCACTCCAGGAAATCCTCCTCCACCGTATTGCTTCCAGTTTGGTTAGCCCAATCTATGTGCATATTAAAGTCACCCATGATAACTGCTGCACCTTTATTGCATGCACCCCTAATTTCCTGTTTGATGCCCTCCCCTACATCACTACTACTGTTTGGAGGTCTGTACACAACTCCCACTCACGTTTTTTGCCCTTTGGTGTTCTGCAGCTCTACCCATATCGATTCCACATCATCCAAGCTAAAGACCTTCCTAACTATTGCATTAATTTCCTCTTTGAACCAGCAATGCTACCCCACCTCCTTTTCCTTTTATTCTATCCTTCCTGAATGTTGAATACCCATGGATGTTGAGTTCCCAGCCCTGATCATCCTGGAGCCACGTCTCTGTAAGCCCAATCACATCATATCCGTTAACATCTGTTTGCACAGTTAATTCATCCACCTTATTACGGATACTCCTTGCATTAAGACACAAAGCCTTCAGGCTTGTTTTTTTAACACCCTTTGTCCTTTTAGAATTATGATGTAGTGTAGCCCTTTTTGTTTCTTGTCTTTGTTTACTCGGCCTTCCACTATTGCTTTTTACCTTTCTACCATCTGTTTCTGACTCCATATTACTTTGTCCTGTCTCGCTGCATGGGTTCCCATCCCCCTGCCATATTAGTTTAAACACTCCCGAACTGCATTAGCAAATGTTACCCCCAGGACATCAGTTCCAGTCCTGCCCAAGTGCAGACCATCCCTTTTGTACAGGTCCCACTTCCCCCAGAACTGGTTCCAATGTTCCAGGAATTTGAATCCCTCCCTCTTGCACCACTGCTCAAGCCACGTATTTATTCTAACTATCCTGCTCCCTCTACTCTGATTAGCACGTGGCACTGGTAGCAATCCAGAGATTACTACCTTTGAGGTCCTACTTTTTAATTTAACTCCTAGCTCCCTAAATTCAGCTTGTAGGACCTCTTCCCGCTTCTTACCTATATCGTTGGTACCTGCATGTACCACGACAACTGGCTGTTCACCCTCCCTCTCCAGAATGCTCTGCAGCCGCTCCGAGACATCCTTGACCCTTGCACCAGGGAGACAACATACCATCCTGGAGTCTCGGTTGCGGCCGCAGAAACTCCTATCTATTCCCCTTACAATAGAGTCCCCTATCACTATAGCTCTCCCACTCTTTTTCCCGCCCTTCTGTGCAGCAGAGCCAGCCACGGTGCCACGGTGCCCCTCTCCCAGGTCATCTATGTATATTGTAAACAGTTGTGGTCCCAGCACCGATCCCTGTGGCATACCATTAACCACTGATTTCCAACCTGAAAAGGACCCATTTATCCCGATTCTCTGCTTTCTGTTCACCAGCCAATTCTCGATCCATGCTAATACATTTCCTCTGACTCCACGTACCTTTATCTTCTGCAGTAACCTTTTGTGTGGCACCTTATCGAATGCCTTTTGGAAATCTAAATACACCACATCCATCGGTACACCTCTATCCACCATGCTCGTTATATCCTCAAAGAATTCCAGTAAATTAGTTAAACATGATTTCCCCTTCATGAATCCATGTTGCGTCTGCTTGATTGCACTATTCCTATCTAGATGTCCCGCTATTTCTTCCTTAAATGATAGCTTCAAGCATTTTCCCCACTACAGATGTTAAACTAACCGGCCTATAGTTACCTGCCTTTTGTCTGCCCCCCTTTTTTTTTAAAAAACAGAGGCGTTACATTAGCTGCTTTCCAATCCGATGGTACCTCCCCAGAGTCCAGCGAATTTTGGTAGATTATAACGAATGCATCTGCTATAACTTCCGCCATCTATTTTAATACCTTGGGATGCATTTCTTCAGGACCAGGGGACTTGTCTACCTTGAGATCCATTAGCACTACCCCCCTAGTGATAGTGATTGTCTCAAGGTCCTCCATTCCCACATTCCCGTGACCAGCAATTTTTGGCATGGTTTTTGTGTCTTCCACTGTGAAGACCGAGCAAAATAATTGTTTAAGGTCTCAGCCATTTCCACATTTCCCATTATTAAATCCCTTCTCATCTTTTAAGGGACCAACATTTACTTTAGTCACTCTTTTCCATTTGGCTGTTACGGCTAAAGGGATCAAGGGGCATGGAGAGAAAAGCAGGAAAGGGGTACAGAGGTGAATGATCAGCCATGATCTTATTGAATGGTGGTGCAGGCTTGAAGGGCCAAATGGCCTACTCCTACACCTATTTTCTATGTTTCTACGTCTGCCTTGCGTAGCGTGTATTGGTCCTGCAGCGAAAAACCGTTAATCGTCACTTTATAGACCCCACAAATTCTGACCATGCCATTGCCCTTGAGAATCGGAATAAATCGGACTGTCCCACTCATTGAACTCCACCAGCACCATGATGCCCTCTCGTTGCAGCCTGTCTAGCTCACTCTCCACTGTATCTCACATCATATATGGCACCGCCTGTGCCTTGTGGTGGATGGGTCGTGTACCAGGAATCAAGTTGATCTGCATCTACTCCACAGAGAAACTTCCGATGCCTGGCTCAAACGACGACAGAAACTTGCTCAGAACCTGGGCACATAAGGCATCGTCGATGGACGAAAGCGCTCGGATGTTGTCCCAGTTGCAGCGGATTTTTCCCAGCCAGCTTCTGCCGAACAGTGTGCGATCATCTCCTGGTACTATCGATAGTGGTAGTTTGTGGCACTGCTCCATCGCAGGAGACCTTTATTGCTGTGCTGCCAATTACAGGGATCAGCTCTTTAGTGTAAGTTCTCAGCTTGGTGTGGATGGGGCTCAGCTTGGGCCTGTGTGTCTTGTTGCACCACAGCCTGGCAGAGGCCTTTTTGCTCATGACTGACTTGCACCCGTGTCCAATTCCATGGATACTGGAATTCCGTTCAGTTTTACTTTTAACATGATCGGAGGATATTTCGTGGTGAAGGTGTGTATCCCATACACTTCTGCCTCCTCGGTTCGAGTCTCTAGTTCAGTTTGATCTGCCATGGATTGGTCTTCCTCTGCAACATGTTGATTTGCAGGATTTGCAGCTCGTCTGCACATTCGCTGGAGGTGTCCCATTGTTCCACAGCCTTTGCACGCATAGTGTTTGAAGCGGCATTGATGGGCTCGATGATCACCTCCGCAGCGCCAAGGTGTTAACTGCCTCGCATTAACGCTTGATGGTGGACTCAGTCATGAGAGGTCGTGCAGCTGCAGGCGTGTATGTTCTGCCATATGCATTCCTGCCTGAAAACGATGTTACTGTGTGTACAGTACTTGCCGAAACATCTTTATGCTGCGAGATTTGTTTGGAGTTATCGCTGGCAGACATAAATGCCTGGGCTATCGTTATGGCTTTGCTCAGGTTCGGTGTTTCAACAGTCAATAGTTTGCGAAGGATAACCTCATGGCCAATGCCAAGCACAAAAAAGTCTTAGCATTTGCTCCAGGAATCCATCAAATTCGCAATGTCCTGCAAAGCGCCTTAGTTCGGCGACATAGCTCACCTCTTCCTGGCCTTCAGACCGTTGACTTGTGTAAAATCGATACCTTGCCATCAGAATGCTCTCCTTTGGATTTTTCATACGATTTGGATGTTGGTTTCATCGGAGTAAGAAGATTCTTCATGAGGCCATCGGTTGTTACCCCTCAGACGGTGAGGAGGATCGCCCTTAGTTTGGCAGCGTTCACACTCCCTTCCAGCTCGCTGGCCACGAAGTCTTGGTCGAGTTCCTCCATGAAGGCCTCCCAATCGTCCCCTTCTGAGAATTTCTCCAGGATACCAACATTTCTCTGCATTTTCGCATGATGATTCGTTATCTCATCGCCAGTTATGTCCAGAATAAAGTGATGTGATTGAGTACTGGAGACGTGAGTAAGTGACCTTAGTCTCTTTATTCTAACTCCAGAGTGTTGGTACAGCATGGGAGGCCTGCTTTTATACAGTGCTCCCAAGGGATGCTGGGATCCCTTGGGACTCCAATGGATATGCCCTCTGGTGGCGGTAAAATGCTGGTTACATAGGGTTGCATACATAACCGGGACCAAGCGGTGTGCAGGTGGCGACGCCAAGGTGCGATATTTTGCACACGCCGACCCCACGGAGGTTGGGTCAGCGAGGTGAGCAATCGCCTACCTCAGATGGGCAGATGGAGTGCTTGATATCCCTGTACACGGGGACGGTCGCGATCAGTTGCGACCTTTTCCAGGCGTTCGAGGGTTTCTCCGAACTGGAGCCAGTTCAACATGACCTTCTCCAACTGGTCTTCCGTGCAAACGGAGATAGCACGGGAGACCTTAGAGGCGATCCGAGAACAGACCGCCGCAACCAATGCCCTTCGACATGCATTGCTGGCTGGCACGGCGCTGCACCCTAAGGGGTCGTCGGCTCAGAGTGAGATCTCTAGCACTCAAGCGAGTACGGACACAGTTCCTCCTGACTCAGAAGTGGAGCCTCAGGCTTCTGCATCCACGACGTCACCTCCACCACGGCAGGAAGTCTTGCCGTCCCACATACTGCACACAACATTCATGTCGGTCTGTGTCGACCAAAACGGGTGGGTGGGGTAAGAAAACAGGGTGTGAAAGGACCTGGAGGGAAACGTGGCCACAGGTAGGGAGGTGGGTGTGTTTTTCAATGACATTGTTAAAGTTTTGTTCATGGTTGTTTGGCGGGGGGTGGAGGGGGGGGGCGGGGGTGTTAAATAATTTTTTTACATTAATTTGTTGTGTTAATAAATAAAAAAATGTATTGAGTTCAACAATTGTTATGTTTAATGTAACTGAGAGAAGGCACAACATATTTACAGTTGTTCATCCTTATTTGTTCAGTCTTTTATTTTGACCTCACTTTACTTAAGCTAAGCATTAATGCAGATGCCAGGCCAGTGCAGGCAACGCAAAAATGAAACCCCACGCAAATGAAACTTTTGATTAATCGTAACTGTAAATGAAAATGTGAATATCCACAATGAAAGTTCATGCAAAGCATTCATAAATGAGCTGCTGATAGAACAGCTTAACAGCCATGTAACTGCCACTGGCTATTGGTCTTCGGGAGGGGGGGGGGGTGATGGTGGTAGCGGTGCTAGATCGCCAGGCTGATTGCCCTCCCCTAGGTCCTCACCTGCCTCCTCTTCCGCCTCTTCCTCCTCGCTGGCTGGCTATTCCGTCTCCCCTCCTTCTGGAGGTGGACCTGCAGCCCGATCTGGCATTACTTGTTCTCTCCTTATAGCTAGATTATGCAGCATGCAACACTGGTCAGGGTGGTACTGAAGGCTGCCACCAGAACAATCCAGGCATCTGAAGTGCTGCTTTAGGACTCCAATTGTCTTTTCAACGATGTTGCATATCACTATGTGAATTTCATTGTAATGCTTCTCTGCTTCAGTGATGGGATTACACAGAGGGGTCATGAGCCAACTGGCAAGGCTAAATCCTTTATCCCCCAGCATCCAACCAAGACCTTCTGGCTGATTGTCAAACAGATCAGGGACAGCACTCTCACGTTGGATGTGCGCATCATGGATGCTGCCAGGAAATGTAGCATTTACTGTCATGATTCGTTGGTTGTGGTCGACAACAAGCTGCACATTTAGGGAGTGGAATCCCTTTCTGTTATGAAACACCTGAGTGTTCTTTAAGGGGGCTTTCAGGGCAATGTGCGTGCAGTCTATTGCTCCCTGTACCTTGGGGAAGTTTGCTGTTCTGTAGAAACCAAAAGCCCTCTTGGTCTGTGCCTCCCTGGTCATTAGGAAGCTTATAGAGTCCATCCTGCGGGCGTAAAGGGCTTCAGTCACCTGCCGAATGCAGCAGTGCATGACGTGCTGAGAGATATGGCAGATGTCGCCAGCTGAAGCCTGAAAAGATCCCAAAGCGTAGAAGGCTAGAGCAGCATTAACCTTCACCTCAACGTTTAGTGCGGTTCTGATGGTGCTGGAAGGCTGCAGATCACCTTTCACGAGTTGGCAAATCTCATCGTTAACCTAAGACAAGTTCAGGTAAGATTGTTTTTCCAAGTACCTTCGTTGGCTGTATGCTCACCTCCTCGGTCTCCATCTCAGTCTACGCATTACTCTGTAATATAATATTCTGAGCTGATCTATCAAAAAATAAATCAACTCTAATAACTCACAACTAAAACTCCTCTTTTCCTGTTGCCTCCACCCTTCCTCCGATCTTCAAAATGGCATCCATAGTGCCCATTTCCTTCTGTTAAGCCCGGGAAAAGCAACTAGTTCTCAGCGATCTTTTTGTCCTTGCATCAGCCCAGAGAAGTGCCGACTATGTGCTGAAAAGATGGGATGGGCCTTGTGTCGGCGATCAGTTTGGCGATCATTTCGGCGAAGTGAGATGAAACTTGGGGGCCTATTTTTCCAGCGATGTTTTGGGCCTAGTTTCCATTTTTTGTTGAAAATGGGCAATAGAGGTCCGTTTTGGGCGATAGATGGGCGACGTGAAGTGGAAAGTCTAGCCCTTTGTTTCTAAGTGTTTAAGGATGCAGAGTTCCACACGTCCTTAAGGATGCAGAGTTCCGCACCTCCTTAAGGATGGAGTTTTGTGCCTGTTTAAGGATGCAGAGTACTGCATGTGTTTAAGGATGCCGTATGACACTTCCCCAGCATTGAAGCACTGACCACACTTGATCAGCTCCACTGGGCGGGCCACATTGTTCGAATGCCAGACACGAGACTCCCAAAGCAAGCGCTCTACTCGGAACTCCTTCACAGCAAACAAGCCAAAGGTGGGTAGAGGAAACGTTACAAGGATACCCTCAAAGTATTCCTGATAAAGTGCAACACCCCCACTGACACCTAGGAATCCCTGGCCAAAGACCACCCTAAGTGGAGGAAGTGCATCCGGGAGGGTGCTGAGCACCTCGAGTCTCATTACCGACAGCATGCAGAAACCAAGCGCAGGCAGCGGAAAGAGCGTGCGGCAAACCAGTCCCACCCACCCTTTCCCTCAACGATTGTCTGCCTCACGTGACAGGGATGTGGTTCTCATATTGGACTGTTCAGCCACCCAAGGACTCATTTTTAGAATGGAAGCAAGTCTTCCTCGACTCCGAGGGACTGCTTATGATGATGTTGATGATGAGGGATGCAGGGTGCGGCCCGTGTTTAAGGATGTTTTTCTCCAATTTGGATGTGATGTAGAGTGGGGAGTTTAGGTGGAACTGGGAGGAGGGAAATGGTGTGTCTGCTCCATTATTTTTGCCCTGGATTGCTTTCCTTTCACCGACTCCAAATTCTGGATCTGGCCTCCTCTGCCCCCTCCTCCACATCGTGGTCATGCTCTGTATCTCATGCTAGCAGCTCATCCTGCTCTCCCATTGTGCTGGTGTATAACTGTCCCACAAAACATGGTGAGAATCAAATGGCTATTGAAACATTTGGCGACAATAAAGAAAGCACACTCAAAGCCTGGATTTACAGATAGGTCCACTGCTAATGCGCTGATGTAATAGTTCTGGTCGAACACAAGTATCAGACAGGCTAATTTAAGGGTGACAATCAAGAGGGGATAGTGCCCACAAGATTTCCACAATTATTGCACAATCTTCACAAAACAATCTCACCGTTTCTGTACAAGAGACATCATGGCAATGTGCGCTATAAACAACAGGGTAAAAGCTTTTTAGCAACTTCCAGGGGTTGTGTTGGCATTTTACAGAGCTCTAGGCTGTCCAACTATGTGAATTTTAAATAGCATTTCCCACACATGAATCAGTGTTTGTAATATACAAGAAAGAGTTGCATTTATATAGTGCCTTTCATGACCACCAGATGCCCCAAAGCGCTTTATACTTTTGAAGTGTATTCAATGGGCCAAACATTGTGGTCCACCCAAAATTTTTTCACAAAAGGTACCTGGTGGTCCCAGAGGAACAAACACATCTGGTCTAAAGCCTCGATGTGGAGCCCAGCACAGAGACCCCCACATCCCAGAAACATAAGCGCAACCTGGGATCACATGGGCCTGGACCACCAATGAACATAGAGTATTCTCATTGATAATAATGGTGAGTTCCGTTTGTACGAGCTCCCATTACCATCAATGAGAATACCTTCAAAAACACAAACACAACACAAAAAAAAACACATCACATATTTTAAATTGAATTAGGAAAAAATTGATTTTTTTGAAAATGTTTAAAAAATATTTTAATAGGGTTAAAAATAAACTTATCTTAGTGGACAGGGTATTAAATATAAAAAAAGTGATAACATTTAATTTTTCTATCCTTTAAAATTCTTACACTGGTAAAAGCAAGGTAAAGCCATAAGAGTTTGAAGGATATTCACTGGGCAAATAGCCCAAATCTCCGCCTGCGAAGGCCCTTCTCCCGGGGATGCGTTGGAACTGCCAAAGACATTTTGACACTTCGCAAGTGCCTAAATCCGGAACTTGCGGGGCGCGTGCGGCCATCATACGCTCCTGGAGAAACTGCAATTTCAGGGCCACTACAAGTGATGTAGGAAACATGACGAGGACACCGAGAATAACACCACCTGCTCTTCTTCCAAAAAATGCAACAGGATCTGAGAGGGCAGACAAAGCCTGGGTTTATCGTCTCGTCCGAAAGACAGTATACCTCCGACAGTGCAGCACTCCCCCTCAGTACTGGCGTGTCAACCTAGATTTTTGTGCTCCAGTCTCTCGAGTGAGATTTGAACCCACAACCTTCTGACTCACAGGCGAGAGTGCTACCCACTGAGCCACAGCTGATACTGAACACTGCGTCCTGTGCATTATGGAGAACTCACTTGTACGCCTTTAACTGCATTCACTCACGTTTTACAGATATTTACTTAACCGATATCAGTAAGTTTCAGAGAAATTACATTGCAGCAAAGTAAGCAAGCCCATGTCAGAATACATTTGAATAAAAACACGAAGAATGAAGCCCATCTTTTTTTAAAACACACAAGACTTCCGAAACGACACAGCGTCCAGAGTGGCCGAGGATTAATTGCTCCGTCAGCCGGGCTCAGGGTGAGCAATTCATCTTTTGGGGGGGGACATATTGCAGACAATTAAAAGGATATGCCGGGTCAGCCGAGGGCAGGTTGAGCTGCAATCCTTCAATCTGAATGAGAGAGAGAGCGAGCACATGGAGTGCGCCTCTTGAACAGAAACCTATCTCTAGACTAAACTGCACAGCTGAGAATGAAGGGTCAGTCGGTCGCGATGCTTACCTGTTCGAGTCTGGATTGGTGCGTCGGTCATGTTTGGGTTGAGGGATGGGGAGGAGAGGAGGGGAGAAGAAATATTTCGCAATTCCAACAACCACGCTTGTTCCTCCCAATGTGGTGTTTGTAAACGATCACACGAGTCCAACTCTTCCTTGCAATTTCCTCTTATTTGATCCCCCCCCTCCCTCTCCCTCTCCCTCTTGACTGTTGGAAGCCGGATGCTCAACGTGTTGCTTAGAAGTTTGACAAAAATCAGATTGTTCTTTTTAACCCTCCACGACGGGCGCTCGCCAACTCTCGGGGACTGTCTGCCTTGCAATGTAAATACATCCCTTCCCTCGGAGATTAGGGGGCAGCCTGCCTCCCGAAACTAACAGAGCACACGGAGGGGGGAGGGAGGACATGCAGACTCTTGGTGCTGGGCTTGTTATTTGGCCGGTCCTCCCAGAAGCCAATCCACCCCACAACTCCGCCGACACCGTCCATCGCAATGTTCACAAGGTTCCCAAGCCGGCCTCCGCTCCAAGCGCGGTTCCTGCCTCTGCCGAGCTCTCCATCTCAAAGCCCGGAAGCGCGCTGGCCGGAGACTGCCCTCGCCAGAGAGACTTACAATACACCGGGCGGATTGAATTCCTCAGTGTGATCGGGAGAGTGAATGTGCCCAGACTCCCAGAGGATGGGAAGAATTCCTCGCGGGGGTTTGGTTTTGCAGCAGGATTATCGCGGGGATAACCACGGAATGCTCTCTCCTAACAACCTTTTGTCAGGAATAAACAGCGCGGTACAGTTTGCAACAATATTATTTGTGTTGGAATTGATTGCGTCTCTCTCACTAGTCAGTTTTAAAGATATGTCAAACTTGTTTATTGTTAATTTACGTGTTTAACTAAAGGGGGAACATTGGAAGGATGTCAGGAAGGGTCCGTGTAACAAAGCAGCTTCTCCCAATGATAAGCCACAGGCCCTTTATTTTGTACTCCCCAAAAGAGTTGTCTGCGCTTTAATTAAGGCCGCTGTCCAATTTCGGTTCATTAGGCATTAATTAACACTGACACACAACGCTTTATTTCCTGGGAAGGTTTAAAGGTGGAATGAGCTCTTAACACTATGAATAACAAATATGTACTTCTGAAACTCCAAGGGTAGAAATGTATATACATATATAAACAGAACTGGACCTGCACAGTACGGATAAGGAGGATAATGTGGTCTGAACTTTCAGGTGTGTATCCTTCATCGGCTCTGATCTCAGAATTCCAGCAATTGTGTTTTCTCTTCATTTCCTTAAAGGTAGAAGGCAGGTTAACATTTCGAGTGTGGACCCCGAGTCTAAAAGATGAACTACATTCTGTTGTTGGGCTCATACTCCAAATATTAACCTGTCTTATCATCATCATCATTATCATAGGCAGTTCCTCGAAATCGAGGAAGACTTGCTTCCACTCTAAAAGTGAGTTCTCAGGTGGCTGTCCAGTCCAATATGGGAATTACAGTCTCTGTCACAGGTGGGACAGACAGTGGTTGATGAAAAGGGTGGGTGGGGAATCTGGTTTGCCGCACACTCGTTCCGCTGTCTGCGTTTGGTTTCTGCATGCTGTCAGCGACGAGACTCGAGGTGCTCAACGCCTTCCCGGATACTCTTCCTCCAAGGCGGTCTTGGGTCAGGGATTCCCAGGTGTCGGTGGGGATGTTCGACTTCATCAAGGAGGCTTTAAGGGTGTCCTTGTAACGTTTCCTCTGCCCACCTGGGGCTTGCTTTCCGTGTAGGAGTTCCGAGTAGAGCGCTTCCTTTGGGAGTCTTATGTCGGGTATGTAGACAATGTGGCCTGCCCAACAGAGCTGGTCGAGTGTGGTCAGTGCTTCGATGCTGGGGATGTTGGCCTGGGCGAGGACACTGAAGTCGGTGCATCTCTCCTTCCAGTGGATTTGCAGGATCTTGTGGAGACATCATTGGTGGTATTTCTCCAGCGCTTTGAGGTGTCTACTGTATATGGTCCACATCTCTGAGCCATATAGGAGGGCCGGGTATCACTACAACCCTGTAGACCATAAGCCTCGTGCCAGATTTGAGGTCCTGGTCTTCAAACACTCTCTTCCTCAGGCGACCGAAGCTGCGCTGGCACACTGGAGGCAGTGTTGGACCTCGTCGTCGATGTCTGCTCTTGCTGATCATAGGCTCTCGAGGTATGGAAAATGGTCCACGTTGTCCAAGGTCACGCCGTGGATTTTGCTGTCCGGGGGTGCAATGCTGTGAGGCGGGGTCAGGCTGGTGAAAGATCTTTGTCTTAAGGATGTTTAGTTTAAGGCCTATGATTTCGTACGCCTCAGTGAAGATGTTGACAATGGTTTGGAGTTCGGCCTCTGAATGTGCGCAGACGCAAGCATCATTCGCATACTGTAGTTCGATGACAGAGGATGTGACTACCTTGGATCTAGCCTGGACGTGACGAAGGTTGAACAGGTTCCCACTGGTTCTATAGTTTAGTTCCACTCCAGCGGGGAGCTTGTTGAGAGTACGATGGAGCATTACAGCGAGGAAGATCGAGAAGAGCGTTGGTGCGATGACGCAGCCCGGCTTGACCCCGGTCCGGATGTGGATTGGGCTGTGGTGGATCATTTGGTCAGGATCACGGCTGAGATGCTGATGGACAAGCTGTGAATTTTCAGTTTCAAAAGAAAATAAAGATTTGCATTTATATAGTGCCTTTCACCACCGTCGGATGTCCCAAAACACTTTACAGCCAATGTAGAGCTTTTGGAGTTACCAACATTGCCTACTTCCACCTTCGTAATATTGTTCGTCTCCGCCTTGCCTCAGCTCATCTGCTGCTGAAATCCTCATCCATGCCTTTGTTACCTCCAGACTTGATTATTCCAAAGCTCTCCTGGCCGGCCTCCCATCTTCTACCCTCCATAAACTTGAACTCATCCAACCTCTGCTGCTTGTGTCCTAACTCACCCCTAATTCCATTCACTCATCACCCTGCTGACCTACATTGGTTCCTGGTCCAGCAACCCCATCATTTTCAAATTGTCATTCTTGTTTTCAAATCCCTCTATAGCCTCGCCCATTCCTGTCTCTGTAACCTCCTCCAGCCCTAAAAGCCTTTACATTCCCGAATGGTCTCCTTCTGTGCTGTAAATTTCTATGATACTATGAACTCTGTGCTCCTCCAATTCTGGCCTCTTGAGCATCCCCAATTTTAATCGCTTCACCACTGGCGTCCGTGCCTTCAGCTGCCTGGGTCCTAAGCTCTGGAGTTCTTTCCCAAAGTCTCTCCGCCTCTCTACCCCTTTCTCCTCCTTTTAAGATGCTCTTTAAAACCTACCTCTTTGACCAAGCTTTTGGTCACCTGTTCTTGTTATGTGGCTCAGTGTCAAGTTTTGTTTGATAATGCTGCTGACAAGCGCCTTAGGATGCTTTACTACATTAAAGGCACTATGTAAATGCGAATTGTTGTTGTAATGTAGGAAAAGCTGGAACCAATTTTTGCTCACAGCAAGCTTCTATAAACAGCATTGTGATAATTACTGGATAATCTGTTTGTGATGTTGGTTGAGGGATAAATGCTGGCCACCAGGGATAACTCCCCTGATCTTCTTCGCAATAGTACCACGGGATCTTTTACATCCACCCAAGAATGCAGGCAGGGCCTCGGTTTATTGACTCATCCAAAAGGCGACACCTCCAACAATGCAGCACTCCCTCAGTACTGCACTGGAGTGCCAGCCTAGATTTTAATTCAGATTTTCAACAATTACAACAACTTTTATCATGTATAATTGCATAGCAGTTTTGGCTTAACTCTATTTTTATGAGGGTTATTTGGGTAAAATCCCTCACTCTCTTTTTGCATAGTTTCAATGTTGACTTTTTATGTCCTCCCTGTCATATATGCAAAACACCTTGTAACCAGCATTCGACCACCATCAGAGGGCACATCTGCTAGAGTCCCAAGGGATCCCAGCATCGTTTGGGAGCACTGCATATAAGCAGGCCTCCCATGCTGTGCCAGCACTCTGGAGTCAGAATAAAGAGACTAAGGTCACACTTGCTCAAGTCTACAGTACTCAGTCATATTGCTTTATTTGAGACATAACAACTGGCGACGAGTAATAGATAACAAACCATCACGTAGCAATGCAGTGAACTGTTGGTATCCTGGAGAAATTCTCAGAAGGTGACGATTGGGAAGCCTTCGTGGAGCGATTCGACCAATATTTCATGGCCAACGAGCTGGAAGGGAATGAGAACGCTGCCAAACGAAGGGCGATCCTCCTCACCATATTCGGGCAACAACCTACAGCCTCTTGAAGAATCTTCTTGCTTTGGTGAAACCAACAACCAAATCGTATGAAGAACTGCATATGCTGGTCCGGGAGCACCTAAATCCTAAGGAGAGCGTTCTGATGGCAAGGTATCGATATTATACATGTCGACGGTCTGAAGGCCAGGAAGTGGCGAGCTACATCGCCGAACTAAGGTGCCTTGCAGGACATTGCGAATTCAGTGGATTTCTGGAGCAAATGCTAAGAGACTTTTTTGTGCTTGGCATTGGCCATGAAGTTATCCTTCACAAACTATTGACTGTTAAAGCACCGAACCTGAGCAAAGCCATAATGATAGCCCAGACATTTATGTCCACCAGCGATAACACCAAACAAGTTTTGCAGCATAAAGATCATCAGCTAGTACTGTACACAAAGTAACGTCGTTTTCAGGCAGGAATGCATATGGCAGAACGTACACGCCTGCAGCTGCACGACCTCAGATGACTCAGAGTCTGCCATCAAGCGTAAATGCAAGGCAATTAACACCTTGTTGGTGCTGCGGAGGTGATCATCGAACCCATCAATGCCTCTTCAAATACTATGCGTACAAAGGCTGTGGAACAATGGGACACCTCCAGTGAATGTGCAGACGAGCTGCAAACCCTGCAAACGACCACGTTGCAGAGGAAGATCAAACTGAACTAGAGACTCGAACCAAGGGTACACACCTTCACCATGAAATGTCCACCGATCATGTTAAAAGTTGAACTGAACGGAATTCCAGTATCCATGGAATTGGACACGGGTGCGAGTCAGTCTATCATGAACAAAAAGGCCTTCGAGAGGCTGTGGTGCAACAAGGCACAAAGGCCTAAGTTGAGCCCTATTACCAAGCTGAAAACTTACACTAAAGAGCTGATTCCTGTAATTGGCAGTGCAGCAGTAAAAGTCTCCTATGATGGAGCGGTGCATGAACTACCACTATGGATTGTACCAGGAATGGCCCCACACTGTTCGGCAGATGCTGGCTGGGAAAAATCCACTGGAACTAGGACGACACCCGAGCCCTTTCATCCGTCGATGACGTCTCATGTGCCCAGGTTTTGAGCAAGTTCCCGTCGTTATTTGAGCCAGGCATCGGAAAATTCTCTAGGGCAAAGGTGCAGATCCACTTGGTTCCTGGTACACGACCCATCCACCACAAGGCACGTGCGGTGCCATACATGATGTGAGAGAAAGTGGAGATCGAGCTGGACAGGCTGCAACGAGAGGGCATCATCGCACCGGTTGAGTTCAACGAGTGGGCCAGTCCGATTGTTGCGGTTCTCAAGGGCAATGGCATGGTCAGAATTTGTGGGGACTATAAAGTAACGATTAATCGTTTTTCGCTGCAGGACCAGTAACCGCTACCCAAGGCAGATGACCTATTTGCGACACTGGCAGGAGAGAAGGCATTCACCAAGTTGATCTGACCTCCACCTACATGTCGTAGGAGCTGAAGGAATCTTCAAAAGGCCTCACCTGGATGAACATGCACAAAGGTCTGTTCATCTACAATAGATGCCCGTTTGGGATCCGATCGGCCCCGGCTATTTTTCAAAGGAACATGGAGAGTCTGCTAAAGTCGGTTCCACGCACCGTGGTTTTCCAGGATGACTTATTGATCGCAAGTCGGGACACCATCGAACACTTGCAAAACCTGGAAGAGGTTCTAAGTCGGCTAGATCGTGTGGGACTCATGTTGAAACACTCTAAGTGCGTTTTCCTGGCGCCAGAGGTCGACTTCTTGGGGAGAAGAATCACGGCAAATGGCATCAGACCCACCGACCCCAAGACGGAAGCCATCAAGAATGCGCCGAGACCACAGAACGTGATGGAGCAGCGGTCGTTCCTGGGACTCCTCAATTATTTTGGTAATTTCCTACCCAGGTTAAGCACCTTGCTAGAATCTCTACATTTGTAGCTATGCAAGGGAGATGACTGGGTATGCAGGACTGACATATGAGGAGAGACTGGATCGACTGGGTCTGTATTCACTGGAGTTTAGAAGAATGAGAGGGGATCTCATAGAAACATATAAAATTCTGACGGGACTGGACAAGTTAGATGCAGGAAGAATGTTCCCGATTTTGGGAAAGTCCAGGACCAGGGGTCACAGTTTAAGGATAAGAGGTAAGCCAGTTAGGACCGAGATGAGGAGAAACATCTTCACTCAGAGAGTTGTGAACCTGTAGAGTTCTCTACCGCAGAGAGTTGTTGATGTCAGTTTGTTAGATATATTCAAGAGGGAGTTAGATATGACCCTTATGGCTAAGGGGTATGGAGAGAAAGCAGGAAAAGGGGTACTGAGGTGAATGATCAGCCATGATCTTATTGAATGGTGGTGCAGGCTTGAAGGGCCGAATGGCCTACTCCTGCACCTATTTTCTATGTTTCTATATTTCTAAATCACAAGAGACTGCTTTTGAGAAAGCCAGGAATCTGTTATGTTCCAACAAATTGCTTGTTCTGTATGACTCATGTAAACGTTTAGTGCTAGCTTGCGATGCGTCTTCGTATGGGGTCGGGTGTGTGTTACAAGAAGCAAATGAATCGGGAACATTGCAACCGGTCAATTATGCATCCAGGAGTTTGTCCAAGGCTGATATCGCCGACAGCATGATTGAAAAAGAAGCTCTGACATGCGTTTACAGGGTGAAAAAAATGCACCAGTATCAGTTTGGGCTTAAGTTTGAGTTAGAAACTGACCATAAGCCACTCATATCGCCATTCTCAGAGAGCAAAGGTATTAATACCAATGCCTCTGCTCGCATCCAAAGATGGGTGCTTACGCTGTCTTCATATAACTATGTAATTCATCACAGGCCATGCACAGAGAACTGCGCTGATGCTCTCAGTCGGCTACCATTGCCCACCACCGGGGTGGAAATGGCACAACCTGCAGACTTGCTCTCGGTGATGGATGCATTTGAAAACGAAAAGTCATCTGTTACGGCCCGCCAGATCAGGACGTGGACCAGCCAGGATCCTTTACTGTCCTTTGTAAAAACACTGTGTCCTCCATGGGAGCTGGTCCAACGTCCCAACGGAGATGCATGACGAGATCAAGCCGATCCAGCAGCGCAAAGATGAAATACAGGCGGACTGTCTTTTGTGGGGTAATTGCATGGTTTTGCCTAAGAAAGGCAGGGAAACATTCATAGGCGACCTACAAAGTATCCAACGCAGGCATAGTAATGATGAAAGCTATAGCTAGATCCCATGTGTGGTGGCCCGGCATTGACTCAGATTTGGAGTCTTGCGTGCGCCAATGCAACACTTGTTCTCAACTGAGCAATGCACCCAGGGAGGCACCGCTAAGTTTGTGTCCATAGCCCTCCAAACCGTGGTCTAGGATCCACGTTGAATTTGCTGGCCCGTTTCTAGGCAAAATGTTTTTGGTTGTTGTGGATGCTTATTCAAAATGGATTGAGTGTGTAATAATTTCGAAGCACGTCAACTGCTACCATTGAAAGCCTACGAACCATGTTTGCCTCGCACGGCCTGCCTGATGTCCTTGTCAGCGACAATGGGCCGTGCTTCACCAGCGCTGAATTCAAGGAATTCATGACCCGCAATGGGATCAAGCACGTCGTATCTGCCCCGTTTAAGCCCGCATCTAACGGCCTGCCAGAACGGGCAGTCCAAACCATCAAGCAAAGCTTGAAATGTGTGTGGGAAGGCTCCCTGCAGACCCGCCTGACCCGAGTCCCGCTCAGCTACCGCACCAGACCCCACTCGCTCACTGGGGTTCCCCCAGCCAAACTGCTCATGAAAAGGGCACTCAAAACAAGGCTCTCTCTAGTTCACCCTGATCTCCATGATCATGTCGAGGGCAGGCGGCATCCACAAAGCATGTACCATGATCGCGCAAATTTGTCACGCGATTATTGAAGTCAATGACCCTGTATTTGTACTCACCGATGAACATGGTCCCAAATGGCTTGCTGGCACTGCCGTAGCCAAAGAAGGGAGTAGGGTGTTTGAGGTCAAACTCGCAGAAAGCATTTGGACCAAACCAAACTGTGATTCACAGACAGCCACGAGCAACCTGAAGAGGACACCACCAACTTCAACCCTCCGATACACACACAAATGGCAACCGACATCACGGTTGACCACGAAGCTGAACTCATCATCCCCAGCAGCCCAGCAAGGCCAGCTGTGCAGCAGCCCAGCGACGGCCCAACCAGCTCACCTGCACCTGTGTTTGTACTGAGACGATCGACTCGGGAGTGGAACGCCTCAGATCGTCTCACCATGTAAATAAGTGTAGTATTGACTTGTGTGGGGAGGAGGGGGTGGAGTGATGTTATGTATGCAACACCTTGTAACCAGCATTCTACCGTCACCAGAGGGCACATCTGCTGGAGTCCCAAGGGATCCCAGCATCCCTTGGGAGCACTGCATATAAGCAGGTCTCCCATGTTGTGCCAGCACCCTGGAGTCAGAGTAAAGAGACTTAAGGTCACACTTGCTCAAGTCTATAGTACTCAGTCACATTGCTTTATTTGAGACATAACACTCCCAATTCTCTCCGTTGGCTATTTCCATGGGATTCCGTAATAAGGTGGATGAATTAACTGTGCAAATAGATGTTAACAGATATGATGTGATTGGGATTACAGAGACGTGGCTCCAGGATGATCAGGGCTGGGAACTCAACATCCATGGGTATTCAACATTCAGGAAGGATAGAATAAAAGGAAAAGGAGGTGGGGTAGCATTGCTGGTTAAAGAGGAGATTAATGCAAAAGTTAGGAAGGACATTAGCTTGGATGATGTGGAATCTATATGGGTAGAGCTGCAGAACACCAAAGGGCAAAAAACGTTAGTGGGAGTTGTGTACAGACCTCCAAACAGTAGTAGTGATGTTGGGGAGGGCATCAAACAGGAAATTAGGGGTGCATGCAATAAAGGTGCAGCAGTTATCATGGGTGACTTTAATATGCACATAGATTGGGCTAATCAAACTGGAAGCAATACGGTGGAGGAGGATTTCATGGAGTGCAGAAGGGATGGTTTTCTAGACCAATATGTGGAGGAACCAACTAAGGGGGAGGCCATCTTAGACTGGGTGTTGTGTAATGAGAGAGGATTAATTAGCAATCTCGTTGTTCGAGGCCCCTTGGGAAAGAGTGACCATAATATGGTGGAATTCTACATTAGGATGGAGAATGAAACAGTTAATTCAGAGACCATGGTCCAGAACTTAAAGAAGGGGAACATAGAAACATAGAAAATAGGTGCAGGAGCAGGCCATTCAGCCCTTCTAGCCTGCACCACCATTCAATGAGTTCATGGCTGAACATGAAACTTCAGTACCCCCTTCCTGCTTTCTCGCCATAACCCTTGATCCCCCGAGTAGTAAGGACTTCATCTAACTCCCTTTTGAATATATTTAGTGAATTGGCCTCAACTACTTTCTGTGGTAGAGAATTCCACAGGTTCACCACTCTCTGGGTGAAGAAGTTTCTCCTCATCTCGGTCCTAAATGGCTTACCCCTTATCCTCAGACTGTGACCCCTGGTTCTGGACTTCCCCAACATTGGGAACATTCTTCCTGCATCTAACCTGTCTAAACCCGTCAGAATTTTAAACGCTTCCATGAGGTCCCCTCTCATTCTTCTGAACTCCAGTGAATACAAGCCCAGTTGATCCAGTCTTTCTTGATAGGTCAGTCCCACCATCCCGGGAATCAGTCTGGTGAATCTTCGCTAAACTCCCTCAATAGCAAGAATGTCCTTCCTCAAGTTTGGAGACCAAAACTGTACACAATACTCCAGGTGTGGCCTCACCAAGGCCCTGTACAACTGTAGCAACACCTCCCTGCCCCTGTACTCAAATCCCCTCGCTATGAAGGCCAACATGCCATTTGCTTTCTTAACCGCCTGCTGTATCTGCATGCCAACCTTCAATGACTGATGTACCATGACACCCAGGTCTCGTTGCACCTTCCCTTTTCCTAATCTGTCACCATTCAGATAATAGTCTGTCTCTCTCTTTTTACCACCAAAGTGGATAACCTCACATTTATCCACATTATACTTCATCTGCCATGCATTTGCCCACTCACCTAACCTATCCAAGTCACTCTGCAGCCTAATAGCATCCTCCTCACAGCTCACACTGCCACCCAACTTAGTGTCATCCGCAAATTTGGAGATACTGCATTTAATCCCCTTGTCTAAATCATTAATGTACAATGTAAACAGCTGGGGCCCCAGCACAGAACCTTGTGGTACCCCACTAGTCACTGCCTGACATTCTGAAAAGTACCCATTTACTCCTACTCTTTGCTTCCTGTCTGACAACCAGTTCTCAATCCACGTCAGCACACTACCCCCAATCCCATGTGCTTTAACTTTGCACACTAATCTCTTGTGTGGGACCTTGTCGAAAGCCTTCTGAAAGTCCAAATAAACCACATCAACTGGTTCTCCCTTGTCCACTCTAATGGAAACATCCTCAAAAAATTCCAGAACATTTGTCAAGCATGATTTCCCTTTCACAAATCCATGCTGACTTGGACCTATCATGTCATCTCTTTCCAAATGCGCTGCTATGACATCCTTAATAATTGATTCCATCATTTTACCCACTGCCAATGTCAGGCTGACCAGTCTATAATTCCCTGTTTTCTCTCTCCCTCCTTTTTTAAAAAGTGGGGTTACATTGGCTACCCTCCACTCCATAGGAACTGATCCAGAGTCAATGGAATGTTGGAAAATGACTGTCAATGCATCCGCTATTTCCAAGGCCACCTCCTTAAGTACTCTGGGATGCAGTCCATCAGGCCCTGGGGATTTATTGGCCTTCAATCCCATCAATTTCCCCAACACAATTTCCCGACTAATAAAGATTTCCCTCAGTTCCCCCTCCTTACTAGACCCTCTGACCCTTTTATATCCGGAAGGTTGTTTGTGTCCTCCTTAGTGAATACCGAACGAAAGTACTTGTTCAATTGGTCTGCCATTTCTTTGTTCCCTGTTATGACTTCCCCTGATTCTGACTGCAGGGGACCTACGTTTGTCTTTACTAACCTTTTTCTCTTTACATACCTATAGAAACTTTCGCAATCCGCCTTAATGTTCCCTGCAAGCTTCTTCTCGTACTCCATTTTCCTTGCCCTAATCAAACACTTTGTCCTCCTCTGCTGAGTTCTAAATTTCTCCCAGTCCCCGGGTTCGCTGCTATTTCTGGCCAATTTGCATGCCACTTCCTTGGCTTTAATACTATCCCTGATTTCCCTTGATAGCCACGGTTGAGCCACCTTCCCTTTTTTATTTTTACGCCAGACAGGAATGTACAATTGTTGTAATTCATCCATGCGATCTCTAAATGTCTGCCATTGTCCATCCACAGTCAACCCCCTAAGTATCATTCGCCAATCTATCCTAGCCAATTCACGCCTCATACCTTCAAAGTTACCCTTCTTTAAGTTCTGGACCATGGTCTCTGAATTAACTGTTTCATTCTCCATCCTAATGCAGAATTCCACCGTATTATGGTCACTCTTCCCCAAGGGGCCTCGCACAATGAGATTGCTAATTAATCCTCTCTTATTACACAACACCCAGTCTAAGATGGCCTCCTCCCTAGTTGGTTCCTCGACATATTGGTCTAGAAAACCATCCCTTATGCACTCCAGGAAATCCTCCTCCACCGTATTGCTTCCAGTTTGGCTAGCCCAATCTATGTGCATATTAAAGTCACCCATTATAACTGCTACACCTTTATTGCATGCACCCCTAATTTCCTGTTTGATGCCCTCCCCAACATCCCTACTACTGTTTGGAGGTCTGTACACAACTGCTACTAATGTTTTTTGCCCTTTGGTGTTCTGCAGCTCTACCCATATAGATTCCGCATCATCCAAGCTAATGTCTTTCCTAACTATTGCATTAATCTCCTCTTTAACCAGCAATGCTACCCCACCTCCTTTTCCTTTTATTCTATCCTTCCTGAATGTTGAATACCCCTGGATGTTGAGTTCCCAGCCCTGATCATCCTGGAGCCACGTCTCCGTAATCCCAATCACATCATATTTGTTAACATTTATTTGCACAGTTAATTCATCCACCTTATTGCGGATACTCCTTGCATTAAGACACAAAGCCTTCAGGCTTGTTTTTTTAACACCCTTTGTCCTTTTAGAATTTTGCTGTAGTGGCCCTTTTTGTTCTTTGCCTTGAAAGTATGAGGCGTGAATTGGCTAGGATAGATTGGCGAATGATACTTAAGGTGTTGACTGTGGATGGGCAATGGCAGACATTTCGAGACCGCATGGATGAACTACAACAATTGTACATCCCTGTCTGACGTAAAAATAAAAATAAAAAAGGGAAGGTGGCTCAACCGTGGCTATCAAGGGAAATCAGGGATAGTATTAAAGCCAAGGAAGTAGCATACAAATTGGCCAGAAATAGCAGTGAACCTGGGGACTGGGAGAAATTTAGAACTCAGCAGAGGAGGACAAAGGGTTTGATTAGGGCAGGGAAAATAGAGTACGAGAGGAAGCTTGCAGGGAACATTAAGACGGACTGCAAAAGTTTCCATAGATATGTAAAGAGAAAAAGGTTAGTAAAGACAAACATAGGTCCTCTGCAGTCAGAATCAGGGGAAGTCATAACGGGGAACAAAGAAATGGCAGACCAATTGAACAAGTACTTTGGTTCGGTATTCACTAAGGAGGACACAAACAACCTTCCGGATATAAAAGGGGTCAGAGGGTCTAGTAAGAAGGAGGAACTGAGGGAAATCCTTATTAGTCGGGAAATTGTGTTGGGGAAATTGATGGGATTGAAGGCCGATAAATCCCCAGGGCCTGATGGACTGCATCCCAGAGTACTTAAGGAGGTGGCCTTGGAAATAGCGGATGCATTGACAGTCATTTTCCAACATTCCATAGACTCTGGATCAGTTCCTATGGAGTGGAGGGTAGCCAATGTAACCCCACTTTTTAAAAAAGGAGGGAGAGAGAAAACAGGGAATTATAGACTGGTCAGCCTGACATTGGCAGTGGGTAAAATGATGGAATTAATTATTAAGGATGTCATAGCAGCGCATTTGGAAAGAGGTGACATGATAGGTCCAAGTCAGCATGGATTTGTGAAAGGGAAATCATGCTTGACAAATGTTCTGGAATTTTTTGAGGATGTTTCCATTAGAGTGGACAAGGGAGAACCAGTTGATGTGGTTTATTTGGACTTTCAGAAGGCTTTCGACAAGGTCCCACACAAGAGATTAGTGTGCAAAGTTAAAGCACATGGGATTGGGGGTAGTGTGCTGACGTGGATTGAGAACTGGTTGTCAGACAGGAAGCAAAGAGTAGGAGTAAATGGGTACTTTTCAGAATGGCAGGCAGTGACTAGTGGGGTACCACAAGGTTCTGTGCTGGGGCCCCAGCTGTTTACATTGTACATTAATGATTTAGACAAGGGGATTAAATGTAGTATCTCCAAATTTGCGGATGACACTAAGTTGGGTGGCAATGTGAGCTGCGAGGAGGATGCTATGAGGCTGCAGAGTGACTTGGATAGGTTAGATGAGTGGGCAAATGAATGGCAGATGAAGTATAATGTGGATAAATGTGAGGTTATCCACTTTGGTGGTAAAAAGAGAGAGACAGACTATTATCTGAATGGTGACAGATTCGGAAAAGGGGAGGTGCAACGAGACCTGGGTGTCATGGTACATCAGTCATTGAAGGTTGGCATGCAGGTACAGCAGGCGGTTAAGAAAGCAAATGGCATGTTGGCCTTCATAGCAAGGGCATTTGAGTACAGGGGCAGGGAGGTGTTACTACAGTTGTACAGGGCATTGGTGAGGCCACACCTGGAGTATTGTGTACAGTTTTGGTCTCCTAACTTGAGGAAGGACATTCTTGCTATTGAGGGAGTGCAGCGAAGGTTCACCAGACTGATTCCCGGGATGGCGGGACTGACCTATCAAGAACGACTGGATCAACTGTGTTTGTATTCATTGGAGTTCAGAAGAATGAGAGGGGATCTCATAGAAACGTTTAAAATTCTGATGGGTTTAGACAGGTTAGATGCAGGAAGAATGTTCCCAATGTTGGGGAAGTCCAGAACCAGGGGTCACAGTCTAAGGTTAAGGGATAAGCCATTTAGGACCGAGATGAGGAGAAACTTCTTCACCCAGAGAGTGGTGAACCTATGGAATTCTCTACCACAGAAAGTTGTTGAGGCCAATTCACTAAATATATTCAAAAAGGAGTTAGATGTAGTCCTTACTACTAGGGGGATCAAGGGGCATGGCGAGAAAGCAGGAATGGGGTACTGAAGTTTCATGTTCAGCCATGAACTCATTGAATGGCGGTGCAAGCTAGAAGAGCCGAATGGCCTACTCCTGCACCTATTTTCTATGTTTCTATGTTTCTATTCCAAGGAGTGCCCAGGTTTGATGTCCCCTCCTCCTGAAAATGTCAGTTTCCCCTTGGTACCTCCCTTCTTGATATGGTTAAGGTCAACTGGAGGTGAGGCTTAAACCTTCAACTATTTCTGCTCTATGGCATTAAGTGTGAATGTGGTAATGCTCAGTGCTATTGTACCATCTCCAGTGGCCTGTTATACTGCTCGTCTTGTGTAAGTGCAGCATGAAGTGTGTTTTAGCTGTAGTTTAAGTTTACTGAACTGGGAACAATTTTGGTTTCTCAATAGTAGAGCAGGATTTCTGTGGTTTGTTTTCATATTTTCTAATCTGATGCAGCATCATTACCGAAAACGTTAACATGTCTTTTCCCCTTACAGATATTGGCCGACTTGTTGAGAATTTAGAGAATGTTCTGTTTTTATTTCAGATTTCTCGAACTTGCAGCTTTTATTTGTACTGTTTGACCCGTTGCCACTTTTGCAGGAATGTGAGCTGTAGAGAAGTTCCATTCCTTTTATTGTCGGGATTTTGTTTGTCTCTTTCACCCTGTTCATATTGATTGTTGTCCCTTTCCCTTGTTTGCCATTGCCTATTTGCTAAGAGTTGCTTTTGGAACCATTTTCTCAAAACCTGCCTCCAAATCCAACTCCCTCCATGTGGATTTCAGTTGAAACTTCGCCCATTTTCTCAAGCACTCTTATGATCATTGATTATCTCTGTGATACTTAACACTCCTCAAATGCTCGCAGCATTTCATCCAATTCACTCGCTCTGACATTCACGCTCTCAATCTCTCTCATTAGAAGTATGAATTCAGTTCGTACTGTAGTTGTCCAGGGCCTCAGTTCCCTCTTGTCCATCATCTCACCCGTAATGTTAACATTCTTCCTTTCAGAGAGAAGGTTTAGAAACTCGAGCAACTTAAGGGCTAGACTTTCCACTAGCTGGCCAAGGCCCCAAAAAGTGGGCCTTGTTCCAGCGATGTGGGACGTCTCAGCCTTGCTGATCGCTGGTACAAGGCCCGTTTTTGTTTTGCCGATTTTCCACTTGGCCTTAAGCCGGCGATGTGGAATGGGCGATCTCATTTTCAGCGAAGTCACGATCGCTCACCGAAAAAGGAAGTCGGGGGGATAAAGCTTCCCTAACACTGGCCTTGTGCGCATGAGTGAGATTTTTTTTTTCCAGCTGACTGGTTTTACCGCGTTTAGGAAGATCAGGGGTCATCACACGTGCTCAGAAGGCAGAAGGCAAAGGGAGGGGCTGGAGAGAGAGAGAAAAAATAGGTTGAGAGATAGGAGGAAGGCAGTATTTTGAGAGGTGTTTTTGGATCGATTATTGGTAATTTATTTATAGTTGATACTCTTTATTAATAAATATCAGAAATAATGTCTGATGCAGAGAGAAAGAGGGCAAAGACTTTCAGTGAAGAGGCCAATGAGGCCTTAGTGAATGCGGTGGAGTCACGGTGGGGCGATTTGACTCGGGGTGCACACGGCAAGCCCCCACCCCGTGTATACCGTAAAATATGGGGGGAGATCGCTGTGGTGGTGTCCTCGGCATCCCATGAGTTGAGGGGATCTGACCAGTGTCAAACGCTAGAATAGTTTGGTGGGTGCAGCGAGAGTAAGTTGCATTTTAAGGTTTAATGCTTATATTTTATATTTTACTGATGCATGCAAATTTTTATTAGAGCAATGAATCTCCTACATTGCATGTAATTCCTTAATATTTACTTGAACCATGTTGGCAGTAAATTGCAAATAATAATTTAAAAATTAAAATTTAATTTTTGATTTTTTTGCATGTACATTTCTTTTATAGCAATGAGTGCCCTGCATTTAATTCAACTTGGACATACTATTGTATTAATGTCCAAAATAGTTTGTCATTCTTAAATGTGTTATGTGAACATGTAAGATTTGAAACTATTTAAACTGTTGTGACGTCAAGATACTACCTAGTCCAGCAGCTTATGTCATGCCATGCCATGCTCTATTCTCTTTTGCAGACGAAGATGTCTATCAATAGGGCGGAGCAAAGGCGGATGGGGGACGGCATTGCTCAGCTGCAGCCCCTCACTGCGATTGAGGAGAGTGCGGCCGCACTGGCTGGCTGTGAAAGCAATGCGTCCCGTGAGTAATTTGTAATTTGTCGCACTGTATTAAAAACAGTACTAAAGTATGTAACTGATCTAATGTTCTGTAATTAAATTTCACTTTATTAAAAACAGTATTAAAAACTTTGTTACTGATCTAATGTCCTGTAATTAAAATGAAAAATGCTATACTTGTAATGTGCTTATGATGTAATAAGAATGTCATGTCAGTTCATGCATGCATAAGATGCATGGCATATGAAGCAGGGATTGCAGCAGTTACAGCTTTCTGGGATAGTTGCTCGTCTCTTGGTAATGTTCATAGTTATGTTCTGATGAGATATGTAAAAATGTCATGTGTGCTTTTAAGGTCAACCAGATACACTGGTAATGGTGCAGTCGGCACCAGGACTGTTAACAACCACAACCCCATCTGATTATGATGAACCTGAGGAGGAGCCAGAGGGGAAAGAGGTTTCCCGAGATGGTTTTCGAGGAGGAAGAGTAAGAGCAGGATCGGGAGGATGAGGAGGAGCTGGAGCTCGAGGAGGCCATTGATGTGGGGGGGGGATGAAGCTGCGGTCATCTCCATTGAGAGTGATGAGGCACCGGGACCAAGGCGCGTCATTTTGCACACGCCGATCCCACGGAGGTCGGGTCAGCGAGGTGACCAATCGCCTACCTTGGACGGCAGACAGAGTGCTTGATCTCCCTGTGTAGGTCGTGACCTTATCCAGGGGTTTGATGGGTTCTCCACGAACTGGAGCCAGTTCTCCACAAACTGGAGCCAGTTCAACACGAACTTCTCCAACTGATCTTCCGTGCAAATAGAGTCAGCTTGGAGGCAATTTGGGAGCAGGCCGCTGCAACCAATGCCCTTTGTCAGCTCAGAGTGCAACCCCTTAAGACCCGCGGTTTCAGACAAGTTGAGGTAAGATTGTTTTTCCAAGTACCTTCGTTGGTTGTACACTCGCCTCCTCTGTCTCTGTCTACGCATTTCTCTGCCACCTCTTCGATTGATCCTTTCAGAAGCCAGCGTGTGATCAGTTACGATTAATGATGCAGAAAGCATAGGCTTCATCACTTTCAATAATTATTTTCACTTGCTATAAATGCACTTTTCAGTAAAAAATGCCTAATCCACTAGTCTACTAATGTTAAAAATAGAATTACATTATAATCTGAGTAGATATATCTATACAGGACCCTTAAATAACTCACAACTATCTAAGCAAGATTTTTTAAGCTGTCTCCACCCTTCCTCCAAAATTCAAAATGACGTCCATAGTGCCTATTTCCTTCTGTAAGGCCTTGGAAAAGCAACTATTACCCAGCCTTGTTTTCGGCCTTACATCAACCCGGCCTTGTGATGGCGATGTGCTGAAAGTCGGGATGGGCCTTGTCTGGGCGATCAGCTCGGCAATCATTTTGGCGATGTGAGACGAAACTTGGGGGGGCTTATTTTTCAGGTGATATTTCTGGCCTAGTTTCCACTTTTGTGTGATAGAGGTCTGTTTTGGGCCACATATGGGCCTTAGATGGGCGATGGAAGCCAGTCATTCTGCGAATCTCTCTACCCCATCTTCCTTTCTATTGACGATATCTCTTCTAACCTCACTCCTTGCCAGGTTTCACCATCCTTTTTGACCTTTTCCCGAGTCTAGAGGATCTGTTCTCAGCAAAGGCTTTAATTTTATCCATCTCAACAAGTTCTGAGCTTGCTACAATGCTGGCCTCTTGCGAATTTGGGGCCTTCTTCTATTTCCAGCATTTTCATTTATCTTGAATCCCTTCAAGTGAGAATAGGGGAGCTGACTCAACACTTGTAAATTGGGTGTAGCAGCTGAGAGTATAAAAGCCAACAGTTTTTCAGAGCACAGAGAGGTCTTAAAGGGAGTGGACTTCAGCAAAGTGGTTTATTTGGGAATTTGGAAAGAGTGGGAATTCGGGGAAGATTAAAATCAATTAAAAAGGTAAACATGATAAGTGATATTTCTAATCTAAAAAACCTCATTAATTAAATCAGCTGATTGCTGGGTGTGTTTTGCTAAGTTTTAGATTTTATTTCTGCTCGATAGTTCTATTAACTAGAGGCATGGCAGGCCAGCTCAGTCATATGGATTGCACATCCTGTGGCATGTGGGAAGTTCTGGATGCTTTACGCAGCCTGGAAGACCACATATGCAGGAGGTGTCTCCAGTTGCAACAATTCGAGCTCCGCGTTTCGGAGCTTGAGCGGCGGCTGGAGTCACTGCGGTGCATCCGCGAGACTGAGAGCTACGTGGATAGCACGTTTCAAGAGGTGATTACCCCGCAGCTTCAGAATGTGCAGGCAGAGAGGGAGTGGGTGACCACTAGACAGAGGAGGAGTACTAGGCAGGTATGCAGGAGTCCCCTGAGTCCATCTCGTTCTTCAACCAGTATTCTGTTCTGAGTACTGGTGAGGGCGATGGCACCTCTGGGGAGTGCAGCCAGAGCCAAGTCCACGGCACCACGAGTGGCTCAGCTGCACGGGGAGGAAGGAAGAAGATGGAAGAGCAATAGTGGTAGGGGATTCAATAGTCAGGGGAGCAGACAGGCGTTTCTGTGGTCACAGATGTGATTCCAGGATGGTATGTTGCCTTCCTGGTAGCAGGGTCAAGGATGTCACTGAGCGGCTGCAGGACATTCAGGGGGGAGAGGGAGAACAGCCAGAAGTCGTGGTCCACATCGGTATCAATGACATAGATAGAAAGAGGGATGAGGTCCTGCAGCAAAGTTTAGGGAGCTAGGAGAGAGATTAAAAAGCAGGACCTCAAAGGCAGTAATCTCCAGACTGCCGTTGCCACGTGCTAGTGAGTACATAAATAGGAGGATAGAGCAGATGAATATGTGGCTGGAGAGATGGTGCAGGTGGAAGGGCTTTAGATTCTTGTGGCATTTGGACCGTTTCTGGGGGAGGTGGGACCTGTACAGGTCGGATGGGTTGCACCTCAACAGGGCTGGGACCAGTATGTTAGCGGGAGGTTTTGTTACTGCTGTTGGGGAGGGTTTAAACTAGCTTGGTAGGGGCATGAGAATTGGAGAATAGATTCAGAGGGGAGAGAAGCAAAGCTGAAATTGGGCCGCAGAGAAGCAGAAGTAGAAAGTCAATTTGTGTATATGGATTTTAGCAAAGCTTTTGATAAGGTCCCACATGGCAGACTGGTCATGAAAGCAATAGCCCACGGGATCCAGGGCAAAGTGGCGAGTTGGATCCAAAATTGGCTTGGAGGCAGGAAGCAAAGGGTAATGGTCAATGGGTGTTTTTGTGACTGGAAGTCTGTATCCAGTGGGGTTCCACAGGGCTCAGTGCTGGGCCACTTGCTTTTTGTGGTATATATCAATGACTTGGACTTAAATGTTGAGGGTATGATTAAGAAGTTTGCAGATGACACTAAAAATATGCTGTGTGGTTGATATCATCACCATCATAGGCACTCCCTCGGAATCGAGGAAGACTTGCTTCCACTCTTAAAAATGAGTTCTTAGGTGACTGACCAGTCCAATCCAGACGTGGGTAGGATTCTTAATGGATACTTTGCATCCATTTTCACAAAAGAGAGGGCAATGCAGACTTTACAATGAGTGAGTGAGGAGGAGTGTGAAATATTAGATGAGATAAATATAGTGAGAGAGGAAGTATTAAGGGGCTTAGCAGTTTTGAAAGTGAATAAATCCCCAGGTCCGGATAAAATGTATCCCAGGCTGTTAAGAGAAGCAAAAGAGGAAATAGCAGAGCCTCTTGCCACCATTGAAGATATCAATGTACTGGCCAGGTGGGCAGAACAGTGGCAAATAGAATTCCATCTGGATAAGTGTGAGGTAATGCATTTGACGAGATCTAACAAGGTAAGGGAATACACAATAAATGGTACAACACTGAAAAGTGGAACAAAGGGACCTTGGAGTGCAGGTCCACAGATCCCTGAAGGTAGCAGGCCAGGTAGATAAGGTGGTTAAGAAGGCATATTGAATACTTGCCTTTATAAGTAGAGGCATGGAATACAAGAGCAAGGAGGTTATGCTTGAACTGTATAAAACACTGGTTAGGCTGCAGCTGGAGTACAATGTACGGTTCTGGTCACCACATTACAGGAATTATGTGATTGCACTGGAAAGGGTGCAGAGGAGATTTATAAGAATGTTGCCTGGACTGGAGAATGTTGGCTCTGAGGAAAGATTGGAGATGCTTGGTCTGTTTTCTTTGGAACACAGGAGGCTAATGGGAGACCTGATTGAGGTGTATAAAATTATGAAAGGCCTGGATAGAGTGGATAGGAAGAACATATGTAATGAGACAGGATTAATAAACAATCTCCTAGTAAAGGATCCCCTTGGAATGAGTGCTCATAGCATGATTGACTTTCAAATTCAGATAGTGGTGAGAAAGTTGGATCCCTAACCAGTGTACTAAGCTTAAATAAAGGAGACTATGAAGGTATGAGGGCAGAGTTGGGTAAAGTGGACTGGGAAAATAGATTAAAATATAGGACGGTTGATGAACAGTGGTGTACATTTAAGGAGATATTTCACAACTCTCAAGAAAAATATATTCCAGTGACGAGGAAAGTGTGTAAGAGAAAAGATAGCCATCGTGGCTAATTAAAGAAATAAAGGAAGGTATCCAATTAAAAACAAGGGCATACAAAGTGGCCAAAACTAGTGGGAGGACAGAAGACTGGGAAGCTTTTAAAAGCCAGTAAAGAACGGCTAAAACAATGATTTAAGAAAGGGAAGATGGACTATGAAAATAAACTAGCACAAAATATAAAAACAGATAGCAAGAGTTTCTGTAGGTATATAAAAAGGAAAAGAGTGGCGAGGGTAAATGTTAGTCCCTTAGAAGACGAGACCGGGGAATTAATGATGGGGTACATGGAGGTGGCAGTAACTCTGAACAAATATTTTGTATCAGTCTTTATGGTAGAGGACACTAACAATATTCCAACAGTGGATAGTCAAGGGGCTATAGGGGGGGAGGAACTTAACACAATCACAATCACTAAGTAGGTGGTACTCAGTAAGATAATGGGACTAAAGGCAGATAAATCCCCTGGACCTGATGGCTTGCATCCTAGGGTCTTAAGAGAAGTAGCGGCAGGGATAGTGGATGCATTGGTTGTAATTTACCAAAATTCCCTGGATTCTGGGGTGGTCCCAGCAGATTGGAAAACTGCAAATGTAACGCCCCTATTTAAAAAAGGAGGCAGACAAAAAGCAGGAAACTATAGACCAGTTAGCCTAACATCTGTGGTTGGGAAAATGTTGGAGTCCATTATTAAAGAAGCAGTAACAGGACATTTGGATAAGCAAAATTCAGTCAGGCAGAGTCAGCATGGATTTATGAAGGGGAAGTCATATTTGACAAATTTGCTGGAGTTCTTTGAGGATGTAACAGACAGGGTGGATAAAGGAGAACAGTGGATGTGATGTATTTGGACTTGCAAAAAGCATTTGACAAGGTGCCACATGAAAGGTTACTGCATAAGATAAAAGTTCATGGGGTTGGGGGTAATATATTAGCATGGATAGAGGATTGGCTAACTAACAGAAAACAGAGAGTTGGGATAAATGATTCATTCTCGGGTTGGCGATCAGTAACCAGTGGGGTGCCGCAGGGATCAGTGCTGGGACCCCAACTATTTACAATCTATATTAACGACTTGGAAGAAAGGACTGAGTGTCATGTAGCCAAGTTTGCTGACAATACAAAGATGGGAGGAAAAGCAGTGTGTGAGGAGGACACAAAAAATCTGCAAAAGGACATAGGCAGGCTAAGTGAGCGGGCAAAAATTTGGCGGATGGAGTAATGTTGGAAAGTGTGAGGTCATGCACTTTGGCAGAAAAAAATCAAAGAGCAAGTTATTATTCAAATGGCGAAAGATTGCAAAGTGCTGCAGTACTGCGGGACCTGGGGGTACTTGTGCATGACACACAAAAGGATAGTATGCAGCTACAGCAGGTGATCAGGAAGGCCAATGGTATCTTGGCCTTTATTGCAAAGGGGATGGAGTATAAAAGCAGAGAAGTCTTGCTACAGTTGTACAGGGTTATTGGTGAGGCCACACCTGGAATACTGCATGCAGTTTTGGTTTCCATATTTACGAAAGGAGGCAGTTCAGAGAAGGTCCACAAGGTTGATTCTGGGGTGAGGGGGTTGACTTATGAGGAAAGATTAGTAGGTTGGGCATCAACTCATTGGAGTTCAGAAGAATGAGAGGTGATCTTATTGAAACGTGTAAGATTATGAGGGGGCTTGACAATATTGTGTATGTAAGCACTCTGTTAATAACTCCACAAGGCAGGGGTATGTCACTTGAACTGTACAGACTGTAGTCCTTTATTGCAGCTCCTAGAGTGAGGACACCAAGAGGTGAGCTCCCTTTTATACTTGGTTTCCTGCAGTGTACAGGTGATCCTTGGGTCTCCAGCAGCAGCACCCTCTGGTGTACAGGTATGGTATATACAGGGCGAAGGTACATTCAGGTCTAGTGTTACAGTACATCATTGACATGCATACATAACAGACAAGATGGATGCAGAGAGGATGTTTCCACTGATTGGGGAGACTAGAACTAGAGGGCATGATTTTAGAATAAGGGGCCGCCCATTTAAAACAGAGATGAGGAGGAATTTCTTCTCTGAGGGTTGTAAATCTGTGGAATTTTCTGCCTCAGAGAGTTGTGGAAGCTGAGACATTGAATAAATTTAAGACAGAAATAGACAATTTCTTGAGCGATAAGGGGTTCTGGGGAGCGGATGGGGAAGTAGAGCTGAGTCCATGATCAGATCAGCTATGATCTTATTGAATGGCGGAGCAGGCTCGAGGGGCCGTATGGCCTACTCCTGTTCCTATTTCCTATGTTATTATGACCTGTTTCCTTGGGCAGAGGGGTCAACAACCAGGGGGCATAGATTTAAAATAATTGGGGGAGGTTTAGAGGAGATATGAGGGGAAACTTCTTCACCCAGAGGGTGATGGGGGTCTGTAACTCACTGCCTGAAAGGGTGGTAGAGGCAGAAACCCTCAGCACATTTAAATGATACTTGGATGTGTACTTAAAGTGGTATAACCTACAGGGTTACGGACCAAGAGCTGGAAAGTGAGATTAGGCTGGATAGCTCTTGGTCGGCCGGTACGGACATGATGGGCCGAAATGGCCTCCTTCCGTGCTGTAAATTTCTATGATTCTATGATGGGACCACTTACCTTCACCAATTATTTCCTTGAGAGCTGCTGTTGTTATGTTGGCCAACTGATTACTTATTCTCTTTATCTACTTGAATCTAGTTCCCTCTGAACTTGTAGATCTCTGTTCTCTAAGGTGCAACCCTGACATCATTATCAAACCTGATGACAGAAAGGATGCTGTTATTATATGACAGAAGGATGTCTAACTGGCCAAGGCTGAACGTCAATGTTCTGATGACTCTTATCTCCTTTTGGACACAACCCCAACCTATCAGTTCCCAGATTTTTAATGATCTCAAATCTTCTGGGAATGTTGCTCCTAATTTTATGGTTTTCCAACCACCACATAGTCCATTTATAGATCCTCCCCGAGATACAGAAACAGGACTGTCATAGCAGATTGTGTCAGTCTGATCCTGTGTCACAGAATTTCTCTGAGCCCCGTTGTCGCTCTCCTTTCCACTCCTCACCTATTGACTCCTGTGACTTGAAAGGATTTCAGATTCTCTGACCCTAATTGTCTCCTTTTTCTCTACACTTTCATCCGCTACACCTTCATCCCTCACTAGGATGGTCTCCTGTCCATCCACTTCTTACTTGAACAGTGGCCAACCAGTTCCCATCCACCACCATTCTCTGCTTAGCTGAACTTGTCCTCGCTTTGAACAACTTCTCTCTTTGTTTTACGCACTTTCTCCAGATCTGATATTGCTACGGGAACCTTCATTAGTCCTATCTTTTTGTAGGATATATGGAACACTCTTTGTTCCAATCCTACTAAGTCCCCCCCCCTCGGTTTGTTAAATTACTAACTGTGTTGATGCTGCCTCCTGCTCTTGTTCTGATATTGAGAACCTCCTCAACGTGAGAATTCTGGGAAGTCTCCAATGTTTTATATTCTTTTACTAACTAACCTGAACTAAATCAGTTGACACAATTATTAATTGTAGTTTAAAGATTTCCTTATGTTATTGTTGCACTTATAATCATACTTGTCAACCCTGTTGTAACATGCCCTGGGTAGATCCGATTTGATTTAAAATAGACGAAACCAAGGTGGCGGGCCTTGCTTGGCCAATTGAAAGATGCTTTCCTCGCAGAACAAAACAGAACAGAACTAGAAGAATTAATGGAATTCCAGAGGCTGAGATAAGAGGCAAAGAGATTGTAAGATTATCATGGCTAGTTGATTTTTAAAATACTTGTTTTGATATCTTATAACCATTAATATCTTCTAATCAGTCAGGGATTTATAATTGTGTCTAAGGATTAAATGTAGAAGTCTGTTGCAATTGTATGCAATGATAACCTGAATTATACATGATATGTAACCCTTTTGCTTATAATTACAAGTCTGTGAGTAAGCTGCAACCAGACAGCCTGGGGTGAGAAAGAGAATTGGCAGTGGACGAATAGAAACATAGAAACATAGAAAATAGGTGCAGGAGTAGGCCATTCAGCCCTTCTAGCCTGCACCGCCATTCAATGAGTTCATGGCTGAACATTCAACTTCAGTACCCCATTCCTGCTTTCTCGCCATACCCCTTGATCCCCCTAGTAGTAAGGACCTCATCTAACTTCTTTTTGAGGGCAGCTAGCCTGTGAATCAAGGCCACGTGTAGCTGTCACTATGTTGGAATGTTATGACATCTGCAGGCACTAAAAATATAGGCCTTTCGCAGCAAACAGCAAAGACACTATGGAGACATGTTCCGTTTGTGTTGCCATAACTACACCAGGTATGAGTCTTGATAGTCAAAAACAGATGATGTAAGGGTGTCATAAGACTCGAATCTGCATAAGCCAAGGTGCTGCGGATGTGGCATCTTTATGCTTGGATTTTGGGTTTGGAGTGTAGGCCAGTGATTCGTTAAGGAGGACTCCATAGGTTTTGAATGAGAGTAAGGTATAAGAAGGGGTCTTTCAGACACATCGGTTGTAGAGGCATTTTGCAAAGATACTTGGGAGCATCCACCAGACAAGCCAAGGAGGGATTCAGGTTGGCCAGGACCTGCTATAGGCTGGCATGGGTTGCTACAGTATAGGGGGAGTTGTGAATGGAGCTGAACACTGCAGGATCATCAGTGAATAACCCTGCTTCTGACCTTATAATGAAAGGAAAGCCATAGATGATGTAGCTAAAGCCAGTCAGGCCATGGATGGGTCCCTGAGGAACTCCTGCAGCAATTTCTTGGATCGCCAATAGTTGACTTGCAACAACCACAGCACTTTGTTAGTTGTGACTCCAACCAGTGGTGTTATTTTTTTGCCTCGACTCCCATTGACATCAGTTTCCTAGGGCTCCTTGTTGCCATACTTGGTCAAATGCTACCTTGATGCTGTGGGCAGCTGCTCTCACCCCTTCTTTGGTATCCAGTTGTTGTGTCAATGTCGGAATCAAGCTAGAGCTCAGCTTGGGGATTATTCTCATCTACTGCCCTGTGTGAAGTGCCTGAGGGTTTTCATTCAGTTACTCATCATATCGGTGCTGCTAAGATTTGGAACTAAACCTAAGAGTGGGGGTTTCAGAAATGAACCCATGTCCCACTACTTCACTACAGTGCTGGGTAATGGGGCATTATCCAATTTCATCACATGCTTCCAGCACCAAGCATTACATGCATGGTAAAGCCCTCTCTACTCTCCCTCAAAAATATGCTTCAGTCCCAACCTTCAAAAGCACCACTGAACAGCATAACATTTCCATTTCCAAATGTGGGAGAAGTGGCACGTGCTTTTGGTGGGTGGGGGGGGAGGGGAGCACACGGTTAGTCACTAAGTACAGGCGAGGAAGGCGATAGTAATGGTGGATGGGACAAGCTGGCACAGGTCCAGCAATCAGAGTGCCTCTCCTGAATTATATGGACCTGCTATATGTGCTTTCTATTGCTGATGTACAAGAGTGCTGATACACAACAATGGCTGTTCGCATTGCAATCTGCCATTGAGCAGGTAGCAATGCCAAAGCATTGAGACCTCAGCTGTGCAGAATTCAGGCACAGTAGGAATATACTTCAGGAAGGCCTTGAGAGCCAAGAATTTATAGATGTTTGTTGTTTTGTGCTCAGGAAGATTTCAGCAGTGGCAGGTATTGAGTCAAATATAATCAGTCAATTGGCACTTGTGTCAGCTGCAATTCTGCACCATTGTGTTCTTCTTTATTAGGCATTGCCTCTGAACTCAATGAACCCACAGCGACTCCCTGGCACGAATACAGATACACTGTGCAGGTATCAGATCTGTATCAGATACAGCTGAATGGTCTCCTTCTGTGCTGTATAATTCTATGATTCTAAGAGGAAAATCCATCAGAAAGCACATCACTAGCATTGCACAACTGAATAATATTGATTTACCTTAATGTATCATGCACTCTGTGATTCATTGTAGGAAAACATTGCATCCATCATCCTCCTGTGACTTGCCCTGTTAATGCTCAAAGTCCCTCTGACACCAATGTTGAGGGTAGTCATGATCTTCAATGCCAAGGTAGTGCACTGCCAACAATAATAGTGACCTCAATTATGATATCATCTTTAGTAAAGGAACTCAAGGCACTTCACATAGAGTGTGGATGGAAGGTAAGTGTCACTGGGCCTGCAAAAATTACTGATGGCATCTTGGCAGGTGAGGCCAATCAGGCTACATTGCCTCTTGATCAATCTGGCATCCTTTGTTTTCTGCAGCGCCACTGATAGTGTGGTATCCTGTGATGGAGGAGCGTCAAGCCGCACAGTTAGTCAGGCCTTTATACACCTTGCTGCAGCAATCGGGTCTGTTCTCCCAGCTTCCTTTGAGAATGCAGCATACTAAGTTCAAACCAGCGTACTAAGCTTAAATAAAAGAGACTATGAAGGTATGAGGGCAGAGTTGGGTAAAGTGGACTGGGAAAATAGATTAAAATATAGGAGGGTTGATGAGCAGTGACGTACATTTAAGAAGATATTTCACAACTCTTGAAAAATATATTCCAGTGAGGAGGAAAGGGTGTAAAAGAAAAGATAGCCATCAGATAGCTAACTAAAGAAATAAAGGGTGGTATCCAATTAAAAACAAAGGCATACAAAGTGGCCAAAACTAGTGGGAGGACAGAAGATTGGGAAGCTTTTAAAAGCCAGCAAAGAATGACTAAAAAAATGATTAAGAAAGGGAAGATAGACTGAAAGTAAACTAGCACAAAATATAAAAACAGATAGCAAGAGTTTCTATAGGTATATAAAAAGGAAAAGAAAACATAGACATAGAAAGTGGCTAAAGTAATTGTTAGTCCTTTAGAAGACGAGACCGGGGAATTAGTGATGGGGAACATGGAGATGGCAGAAACTCTGAACAAATATTTTGTATCAGTCTTTACGGTAGAGGACACTATAAATATCCCAAGTGGATAGTCAAGGGGCTATGGGGGGGGGGGGGGGGGTGGAGGAACTTAACACAATCACAATCACTAAGGAGGTGGTACTCAGTAAGATAGCGGGACTAAAGACTGATAAATCCCCTGGACCTGATGGCTTGCATCCTAGGGTCCTAAGAGAAGTAGCAGCAGGGATTGGTTGTAATTTACCAAAATTCTCTGGATTCTGAGGAGGTCCCAACAGATTGAAAAACTGCAAATGTAATGCCCCTATTTAAAAAATGAGGCAGACAAATATCAGGAAACTATAGACCAGTTAGCCTAACATCTGTGGTTGGGAAAATATTGGAGTCCATTATTAAAGAAGCAGTATCAGGACATTTGGATAAGCAAAATTCAGTAAGACAGAGTCAGTATGGATTTATGAAGGAGAAGCCATATTTGATAAACCTGCTGGAATTCTTTGAGGATATAACAAACAGGGTGGATAAAGAGGAACCAGTGGATGTGGTGTATTTGGACTTCCAGAAGGCATTTGACAAGGTGCCACATAAAAGGTTACTGCACAAGATAAAAGTTCACGGGGTTGGGGATAATATATTAGCATGGATAGAGGATTGACTAACTAACAGAAAACAGAGTCTGGATAAATGATTCATTCTTGGGTTAGCAACCAGTAACTAGTGGGGTGCCACAGGGATCAGTGCTGGGATCCCAACTATTTACAATCTATATCAACGACTTGAATGAAGGGACCAAGTGTAATGTAGCCAAGTTTGCTGATGATACAAAGATGGGAGGAAAAGCAATGTGTGAGGAGGACACAAAAAACCTGCAAAAGGATATAGACAGGCTAAGTGAGTGGGCAAAAATTTGGCAGATGGAGTATAATGTTGGAAAGTCCTGGTGCATGAAACACTAAAGGTTAGTATGCAGAGACAGCAAGTGATCAGGAAGGTCAATGGAATCTTGGCCTTATTGCAAAGGAGATGGAGTATAAAGGCAGGGAAGTCTTGCTACAGCTATACAAGGTATTCATGAGGCCACACCTGGAATACTGCGTGCAGGTTTGGTTTCCATATTTACGAAAGGATTTACTTGCTGTGGTGGCAGTTCAGAGAAACTTCACTAGGTTGATTCCGGCGATGAGGGGGTTGACTTATGAAGAATGGTTGACTAGGTTGGGCCTTTACTCATTGAAATTCAGAAGAATGAGAGGTGATCTTATCGAAATGTATAAGATTATGAGTGGGCTTGACAAGGTGGATGCAGAGAGGATGTTTCCACTGTTAGGGGAGACTAGAACTCGGGGGCATAATCTTAGAATAAAGGGCCGCCCATTTAAAACTGAGATGAGGAGAAATTTCTTCTCTGAGGGTTTTAAATCTGTGGAATTCGCTGCCTCAGAGAGCTGTGGAAGCTGGGTCATTGAATATATTTAAGACAGAGATAGATAGTTTCTTAACTGATAAGGGATTAAGGGGTTATGGGGAGCGGGCAGGGAAGTGGACCATGATCGGATCAGCCATGATCGTATTAAATGGTGGAGCAGGCTCGAGGGGCCATATGGCTTACACCTGCTCATATTTCTTATGTTCTTATAATAGGAGCCTCCAACTGCACTAATCATCAACCAAAGAGATACATACATACGGGTAATGGATGGGGACAGAGCATCTCTCATGTCGCCTGACCTGCCTGATAGCCCTCCTTAGTCTTCTAATCTCATCAACTGATCCAGTAATGCTGCTGCGGACAAAAATAACATTCAGAAAACCTGGCACAATTCTTGTCTGAGAAACGGACTACCGGCAGTTGCATGTCTGGACAGGACCTTGTGCGCCCATTTCTCCACCTGAATCAACTTTCAGGCAGGCTGTTAAATGAGCGCCCAGAGCTCCTGCCCAAATGAGACAGGAGGCTGTTTAAGTATGCAAATTGGGATTCTGCACCTGTCCGAGGAGCCCAATTATAGGATTCACGGATAGATGGACAAAACACGCACGGCATATGACAGTCACACTCTTTGTGGACATTGAAAGGCCTAACCATTGCTCTTTAAAGGGATTATTGCAGGCTTCTTGCAAAAGGTAAGTTTAATTAAGGTTTTTGTCGAGCCAGGAGGAGCAAGAGTGCACCTCCCAGCTCCACTGCACTCCTGAGGACCGCTGCCAGCCTGTGATTGGGTCCTGCCTCCCGTTCGCCTTCCCCTACCCCCACACTTACCTGAGGGCTGTGGCAGGCGGCCCAACTTTGAACGCTGGGATTGGGTAAACTGCGACTCGAGGCATGACAGGCTCTCGCCCAAATCATTCAAATGAGGCCCAAAGCCCAATTTTAGATAAGCCTTGGGCCTCCCAGTTGGGGCGTCAGTTCTGTGTCCGAAAATGGGCCATAACCAATTTTTATTCCATTATCTATCTTCTTCCCATCCCTAGATGTTAATCCTCAACCCATATGTTAGTAACTCTGAGATGCCATAACAATGGCTGTTGTGGGCAATATCTGTTTTAACTATGAGAACGTGTGTCTGCCATTTCGATAATGGATAAAACTAAACCTCAAATGAGTTGTTTACATGTCTGAAGGGAAATAGTGCAGGCTTAATTGAAGGGAGTCAGCGTACAAACTGCACCAAGCCCAGGTTGAAGGTACTGAAGGAAATGGCTGAGGATGTTGCTGATGTCCCAGTAAATATATTTATTCAATAAATATAGTAATCCAACACCACCTTCAGTGTGCCAGTGTAGCCTTCGGTCGCATGAGGAAGTAAGTGTTTGAAGACCAAGATCTCAAACCCGGCACCAAGATCATGATCTATAGAGCAGTCGTGATATCCACCCTCCTATATGGTTCAGAGACATGGACTATGTACAGCAGACACCGGAAAGCACTAGAGAAGTACTACCAATACTGCCTCTGAAAAATCCTGCAAATCCATTGGCAGGATAGGCGCACATACGTCAGTCTTCTCTCTCAGGCCAGCATCACCAACATCGAGGCATTGGTCGCGCTCAGTCAGCACCGATGGATGGGCCACATTGTCCACATGCCTGATACAAGACTCCCGAAACAAGCGCTCTACCCCAAGCTCCGTCACGGCAAGCAAGTCCCAGGAGGGCAGAGAAAACGCTTCAAGGACACCCTCAAAGCCTCCTTGAAAAAATGCATCATCCCCACTGATTCTTGGGAATCGCTGGCCCAAAACCGCTCAAAGTGGATGATTACATCCGAGAAGGCAACAAACACTTCGAGTCTCTTCGTTGGGAGCACGCGGAAGCCAAGTACAAACAGCGGAAGGAGCGCACGACAAACCAAGCACACCACCCACCCATCCTTTCAACCACCACCTGCCCTATCTGTGACAGAGACTGTAGATCCCGCATTGGTCTCATCAGTCACCTTCGAACTCCTATTAGTGTGGAAGCAAGTCATCCTTGACTCCGAGGGACTGCCTAAGAAGAAGGAATATATTTAATACTTGGCTGCGAATCAAGCAAATGCTGGATAATTGTATAAAGTCGCATGTGATGCCCTTATTTTAAGAAGGATTAAAATGGCAACCAGGTAATTACAAACTGGCGAGTTTAAACTTGGGGTTGGGGAAATTAAGAATGTAACATTAGGGATGCTATTATTGATCGCCGAGAATACTCGGGCATTGAAAGTGTTTGGCAAACCTGTTTGAGTTTTCTGAAGAAGTCACTGGAACAGTAGATCAGCGAGCTCTGATAGATATCCTCTACTTGGATTTCCAAACAACTTCCGATAAAGTGCCACATGACCGGCTGTGTTCTAAAATTAAGTACCATGGTGTCGAGGGGGATATGCGAGTGAATCGCAAATTGGCTAAAGGACTGTAGGCAAAGGGTTGTTGTTTGAGTGATTGATACAATTTTACATCTGCCTGGCACTTTGAGAATGAATATTATATTGTGGTGTTTATTTATTAAAGACATTGATGCAGGAGAATCCAGTTAAGACTGAAAGCTTGCAGCTCCCTTGATGACTCAGCAAATTTGGCCAGCGAGAGTAGCAAAGAATGTCCCATGTTTGATCTCCAGTCTGCACTGAGTTAGCTGATCTCAACAATGGTGGTGCTGGAGCAGAAAGATTGTTCTCTTGCACCCTGGGTTTGGGAGGGAAAAATCTGTTGATTGCCCTCCATCAACCCCACCTGAAAATATGCTTGGATGGACATGGGGCAATGAGAGGTTTGGGCTCAGCTGTGATGCCTCTTTTTGACTGAATGAAAGAAAGAACTGCATTTATATAGAAACTTTCACAACCTCAGGACATTCCAAACCACTATACAATGAAGTACTGTTTTTTTTTAAAGTGTTGTAATGCAGGAAACGTGGCAGCCAATTTGCACACAGCAAGCTCCCACAAACACCAATGTGATAATGATCAGATAATCTGTTTTAGTGATGTGTGAGGGATAAATATTGGCCAGGACACCAGGGATAACTCCCCTGCTCTTTTACGTACACCTGAGAGCAGACAGGGCCTCGGTTTAACATCTCATCCGAACGACGGCCCCTCTGACAGTGCAGCGCTCCCTCAGTACTGCATTGGGAGTGTCAGTCTAGATTTTGTGCTCAATTCTCTGGAGTGTGCAACCCACTGAGCTAAGGCTAACACCATAACCACATAGGTGAGGCACTGGAGGGTAACTGGTCCCTATGGAGCCTTACACCAGGAGGGAGTCAACACTGTCAGGTGAGGAGGTGGAAAGGAGGAACAAGAAGACTAAAAAAATAGCTAAGTGATTGCATTGATTGGTTGGTGATCTCCCCCAGGCAGCTGGATCCTGTGCTTTTCCTGAATGGATATTTTCAGCTTCAAATAGGGACATCCTCTGGTGCACTTCCCACAGAAGGACCTCCAGCCCTTCAGCATCAATGAGAGCAGTGTAGCCCACATATTTCCACGGTGCTATCATGAACATTTAAGCAATTTTTTAATCACCAGCTCAACTTCCCCCTTTTATGACGAGTTCAAGTCCTTTAAGTGCTACTCCCTTTTTTAAAAAAAATTCTCAGAATATGGGCGTTGCTGGCAAGGCCAGCATTTATTTCCCACCCCTAGTTGTCCCTGAGAAGTTGGTGATGGGCAGTCTTGAACAGTTACAGTCTATATGGTGCAGGTACTCCCACACTGCTGTTAAGTAGGGAGTTCCAGGATTTTGAATTAGTGCTTTGAAGGAATGGTGATATATGTCCAAGTCGCGATGGTGTGTGACTAGGAGGGGAACTTGGAGATGAAGGTATTTCCATGCACCTGTTGCCCTCGTCCTTCTAGGTGACCGAACTCACAGGTTTGGGAGGTGCTGCCGAAGATACCTTGGTGAGTTGCTACAATGCATCCTGCAGATAGTCTCATCCGAAAGACGGCATCTCCGACAGTGCCGCACTCCCTCAGTACTGCACTGGAAGTGTCAGCCTAGATGTGCTCAATTCTCTGGAGTGGGACTTGAACCCACAACCTTCTGATTCAGAGGTGAGTGCTACCAATTGAGCTACACCTAACACTGTAACCACACAGGTGAGGTGCTGGAGGGTAACTGGTCCCTATGGAGCCTTCCACCAGTGCGCCGATGATGGAGGGGATGGATGGTTCAGCTGATGGCTGGGGTACCAATCCAGTAAACTGCTTTGTCCGAGATGGCGTTGAGCTTCTTGTTATTGCAGCTGCACCTATCCAGGCAAGTAGTGAGTATTCCATCACATCCCTGACTTGTGCCTTGTGGAAGAGTCTTTGGGGAGTCAAGAGGTGAGTAGTTCTCTGCAGAATACACAACCTCCGATCTGTTCTAGTAGCCACGGCATTTATGTGGCTGATACAGTTGAGTTTCTGGTCAATAGTAACCCCTAGGATGTTTATAGCATGACATTTGGTGTTAATGCCATTAAATGTCAAGGGGAGGTTGTTAGGCTCTTGGTGGAGATAGTCATTGCCTGGCATTTGTGCATTGTGAATATAATTTTCCACATATCAGCTCAAGCCTGGATGTTATCCAAGTCTTGCTGTATGTGGGCATGGACTACTTCATTATCTGAGCAACTTTGAATGGAGCTGTACACTTCAATCAATAACAAACCTATGATGGAGGGAAGGTCAAAATGAAGCAGCTGAAGATGGTTGGGCCGAGGACACTGCCCTGAGGAACGCCTGCAGCGATGTCTTGGGGCTGGGATGATTGGCCTTCAACAACCACAACCATCTTACTTTGTGCTAGGTATGACTGCAGCCAGTGGAAAGTTTTCACCCTGATCTCTATTGACTTCAGTATTACTAGAGCTCCTTGGTACCATATTCGGTCAAATACTGCCTTAAAGTTGAGGAAAGTTCAGACCTCTGGAATCAGCTGATGTGTCCATGTTTGGACAAAGGCTGTAATGAGGTCTGGAGCAGAGAGGTCCTGGCGGAACCCAAACTAGGCATCGGTGAGCAGGTTATTGGAGATTAAGTATCGTTTGATAGCATTGTTGACAACACCTTCCATGATTTTTCTGATGATTGAGAGTAGGCTGATAGGGTGGTAATTGGCTGGTTGGATTTTTCCTGCTGTTTGTGGACAAGCAATTTTCCACATTGCTGGGTAGATGCCAGTTTACTACTTCAAAGGCGCTATATTAATGCAAATTGTTATTGTAGCGCACTCAGCCATTTCTTGATAAAACATGGTGTGAATTGAATTGGCTGAAGACTGGCTTCTGTGATGGGGACTTCATAGAAATTTACAGCACAGAGGGAGGCCATTCATGTCTGTGCTGGCGGAAAAAGAGTCACTTTCCAGCCCTTAGTCTGTAGCCCTGCAGGTTACAGCACTTCAAGTGTATATTGTAGGTTACAGCACTCCAGGTGTTCTGGTGTGTATTGTAGGTTACAGCACGTCAGGTGTGTATTGTAGGTTACAGCACGTCAGGTGTGTATTGTAGGTTACAGCACTCCAGGTGTGTATTGTAGGTTACAGTACTCCAGGTGTGTATTGTAGGTTACAGCACTCCAGGTGTGCATTGTAGGTTACAGCACTCCAGGTGTGCATTGTAGGTTACAACACTACAGGTGTGTGTTGTAGGTTACAACACTATATTGTAGGTTATAGCACTTCAAGTCTATATCCAAGTACTTTTTAAATGTGATGAGGGGTTCTGCCTTCACCACCCCTTCAGGCAGTGAGCTCCAGACCTCCACCACCGTCCAGGTGAAAAAAGTTCTCCTCAACTCCCCTCTAATCCTACCAATTACTTTAAATCTACGCCCCTTAGTTATTGACCTCTCTGCTAAGGGAAATAGATCTTTCTTATCCACTCTATCTAGGCCCCTCATAATTTTATGCACCTCAATTAAGTCTCCCCTCAGCCTCTGTTCGAAAGAAAACAAACCCAGCCTTTCCAATCTTTTCTCATAGCTAAAATTCTCCAGTCCTGGCAACATCCTTGTAAATTTCCTCTGTACCGTCTCTAGTGCAATCACATCTTTCCTGTAATGTGGTGACCAGACTTCAGGCGGAGGCCAAGTTGTGTCAGCTGTGGCTCAGGGTAACATTCTTGTCTCTGAGTCAGAAGGTTGTGGGTTCCAGTCCCACTCCAGAGACTTGAGCGCAAAACATTTAGGCAGAAACTCCAGTGTAGGGAGTGAGGGAGTGCTGCACTGTTGGAGGTGCCATCTTTCGGATGAGATTTTAAACTGAGGCCCCATTGGCACTCTCAGGTGGTTGTAAAAGGTCCCGTGGCACTATTTTGAAGAAGGGGAGTTATCCCCGGCAGCCTGGCCAATATGTATCCCTCAATCAACATCACTAAAACAGATTATCTGGTCATTACCACATTGCTGTATGTGGGAGCTTACAATTGTGCGTTAATTGGCTGCCGCGGTTCCTATATTACAACAGTGACTATACTTCAAAAGTACTTAATTGGCTGTAAAGTGCTTTGAGACGTCCGGTGATCATGCAAAGTGCTAAATAAATGCAAGTCTTTCTTCTTTCAACTTGGATCATCCTACTCGGCACTTCTAGCTTTCTAGCTGAATATGGTTATGAATGCCTTAGCCTTGTCTTTTGCAATCCCATGCCGGGCTCCCTATTCATTGAGGATGGGGATGTTCATGAAGCCTCCTCCTGTTGTTAGTTACTTAATTGTCCAACATCCGTAAGACAAAGGTCCTCCACCAGCCTGTCCTTGCCCCACAGCACTGCCCCCCAGTTATCAAGATCCACGGCGTGACCCTGGACAACGTGGACCATTTCCCATACCTCTGAGCCTCTTATCAACAAGAGCAGACATCGACGACGAGATTCAACACCGCCTCCAGTGCACCAGTGCAGCCTTTGGCCAGCTGAGGAAAAGAGTATTTGAAGAGACTAGGCCCTCAAATCTGCCATGAAGCTCATGGTCTACAGGGCTGTAGTAATACCCGCCCTCCTGTATGGCTCAGAGACATGGACCATGTACAATAGACACCAAGTCGCTGGAGAAATGCCACCAACGATGTCCCCACAAGATCGTACAACTCCCCTAGGAGGACAGACGGACCAACATTAGTGTCTTCGACCAGGCCAACATTCCCAGCATTGAAGCACTGACCACACTTGCTCAGTTCCGCTGGGCAGGTCACATTGTTCGCATGCCAGACACGAGACTCCCAAAGCAAATGCTCCACTCGGAACTCTTTCACGGCAAACGAGCCAAAGGTGGGCAGAGGAAATGTTACAAGGACACCCTCAAAGCCTCCCTGATATAGTGCAACATCCCCACTGGCACCTAAGAGTCCCTGGCCAAAGACCGCCCTAAGTGGAGGAAGTGCATCTGGGAGGGCACTGAGCACCTTGAATCTCATCGCCAAGAGCATGCAGAAATCAAGCGCAGGCAGGGGAAAGAGCATACGGCAAACCAGTCCCACCCACCCTTTTCCTCAACTACTATCTGTCCCACCTGTGACCGGGACTGTGGTTCTCGTATTGGACAGTTCAGCCACCTGAGAACTCATTTTAAGAGTGGAAGTAAGTCTTCCTCGATTCCGAGGGACTGCCTATGATGATGATGTCCACCATCATTCACGACTGGATGTGGCAGGACTGCAGAGCTTTGACTTGATCTGTTGATTATCTCTGTCTATAGCATGCTGCTTCTACTGTTTAGTACGCATGTAGTCCTGGGTTGTAGCTTCACCGAGTTGGCTCCTCATTTTAAGGAATGTCTTTAAAAAATATATATATATTTCTTGGAATGTGGGCTATGCTGGCAAGGCAAGCTTATATTGCCCTTGAGAAGGTGGTGGTGGCCTTTCTTCTTGAACCAGTGCAGTCCGTATGGTTAAAGTGCTCTCACAATGCTATTGGATAGGAATTTCTAGGCTTCTGGCCCACTGACGATGAAGGAATGGCGAGCTATATCCAAGTTGGAATGGTGTGTTACTTGAAAGAAAATTTGGAGGTGATGGTGTCCCCATGTAGTGTCCTTCTAGCTGGTGGAGGTTGTGGGTTTGGGAGCTGCTACCGAAGAAGCCATTGCGAGTAGCTGTAGTACAATCTGTAGAGTACACAATCCAGCCACAGAACACCGGTGATGGAGTGAGTAGATGTTTAAGACAATGAATTGGATGCCGATCAAGCGGACTGTTTTGTTCTGGGTCATGTCAAGCTTCTTGCTCAAGTTATTTGTTATGTATGTAAACCTGCAATTCCCATGTCTAACCACGAGAGGGTTTATCCCCTGGAGTCCCAAGGGATCCCACAATCCCTTGGGAGCACCTGTATATAAGAAGGCCTCACAGGCTGGAGAGGCACTCTGAGATCTGTAGTAAAGGACTATGGTCACACTTTGAGCTTGCAGTATCTAGTCTGACTCTTTATTCAAGACATAACAACTGGCGACGAGAGACAGATGACAAACCCCAACGCAACAATGCAGAGAACTGTGGCCATCTTGGAGGAATTTTCGAAGGGAGATGATTGGGAAACCTTCGTGGAGCGACTTGACCAATACTTCGTGGCCAACGAGCTAGAAGAAGGGAACGCTGCCAAACAAAGGGCGACCCTCCTCACCATTTGCAGGGCACCAACGTATGGCCTCATGAAAAACCTGCTCACTCCAGCAAAACCCACGATGAGTTGTGCACACTGGTCTGGGAGCATCTAAACCTGAAGGAAAGTGTTCTGATGTTGTGGTATCGGTTCTACATGTACAAGAGGTCTGAAGGCCAGGACATGTTGAGCTACGTTGCCGAGCTAAGGCCCTTGCAGGACATTGCGAATTTGAAGGATACTTGGAGCATTTTGCTCAGGGACTTCTTTGTACTTAGCATTGACCATGAAGTAACACTTTGCAAACCTTTGACTGTAGAGACCCCAAGCTTGAGTAAAGCCATAGCGATAGCCCAGGCATTTATCTCCACCAGTGACAATACCAAACAAATTTCCCAGTACACTAGTGCTGCTGCAAGTACTGTGAACAAAATAACGTTGTTTTCGAATCGAAATGCACATGGCAGGACTTACACGCCTGTAGCTGCATGTCCGCAGATGACTGAGTCCGCCATCAAGGGTGATGAATACAAGGCAATTAACACCTTGTTGGCGCTGCGGGGGTGATCATCGATTCAATTCATGCCGCTTCAAAGGATACATTTGCAAGGGCTGTGGAACAATGGGACACCTCCAACATTTGTGCAGGTGAGCTGAAAACCCTGCTAATCCTGCAAACCAACATGTTGCAGAGGAGGACAGATCCATGGTGGATCATGACGAACCAGAGCCTCAGACCGAGGAGGCAGAGGTACCGGTAAATGGAGTGCACACATTTACCACAAAGTGTCCCCCGATAATGTTGAAGGTTGAATTAAATGGATTCCCAGTGTCCATGGAGCTGGACATGGGCGCAAGCCAGTCCATAATGAGTATAAAGACTTTCGACAAGTTGTGGTGCAACAAGGCTTCAAGGCCAGTCCTGACTCTCATTCGTACCAATCTTAGAACATACACAAAGGAACTGATTCCCGTAATTGGCAGTGCTACCGTAAAGGTCTCCTACGATGGAGCGGTGCACGATTTACCACTCTGAGTGGTACCGGGCGATGGCCCCACGTTGTTCGGCAGGAGCTGGCTGGGAAAGATATGCTGGAACTGGGATGACGTCCGAGCGCTTTCATCCGTCGACGACACCTCATGTGCCCAGGTCCTAAGCAGTTTCCCCTCGCTGTTCAAACCAGGCATCAGGAAGTTCCAAGCAGTAAAAGTGCAGATCCATTTGATTCCGGGGGCGCGACCCAGCCATCACAAGGCGAGAGTGGCACCTTACATGATGAGAGAGAGGGTGGAGATTGAGCTGGACAGGCTGCAACGAGAGGGCATAATTTCGCCGATTAAATTCAATGAGTGGGCCAGTCCGATTGTTCCAGTCCTCAAAGGAGACGGCACCATCAGAATCTGTGGTGATTACAAAGTAACTATCAATCGTTTCTCACTGTGGGATCAATACCTGCTAACAAAGGCAGACGACCTATTTGCGACGCTGACAGGAGGGAAAACGTTCACGAAGCTGGACTTGACCTCCGCCTACATGATGCTGGAGCTGGAGGAATCTTCGAAAGGCCTCACTTGCATCAACACGCACAAAGGTCTTTTCGTTTACAACAGATACCTGTTTGGGATTCGATCGGCTGCGGCGATATTCCAGAGGAACATGGAAAGCTTGCTGAAGTTGGTCCCGCGCACGGTGGTCTTCCAGGACGACATCTTGGTTACAGGTCCGGACACCGTCGAGCGCCTGCAGACCCTGGAGGAGGTTCTTCGTCGGCTTAATCGTGTAGGGCTCAGGCTAAAACGTTCGAAGTGTGTTTTCCTGATGCCTGAAGTGGAGTTCCTGGGGAGAAGAATCGCGGCGGATGGCATCAGGCCCACCGATTCAAAGACGGAGGCAATCAAAAACGCACCAAGATCACAGAAAGTGACGGAGCTGCGGTTGTTTCTAGGACTCCTGAACTACTTTGGTAACTTCTTACCGGGTCTTAGCACATTGTTAGAACCCCTGCACTCTTTACTGCATAAAAGAGATGAATGGGTATGGGGTAAAAGCCCAAGAAAATGCCTTTGAGAAAGCTAGGAAGCTGTTATGTTCAAACAAATTGCTTGTGTTGTACGATCCATGTAAACCTTTGGTACTAGCATGTGATGCGTCGTCAGACGGGGTCGGGTGTGTCTTGCAACAAGTTAATGAATTTGGGAAATTGCAACCGGTTGCTTATGCATCCAGAAGTCTGTCTAAGGCTGAGAGGGCCTACAGTATGATCGAAAAAGAAGCGTTAGTGTGTGTTTACGGGGTAAAGAAAATGCATCAATATCTGTTCGGGCTCAAATTTGAATTGGAAACCGACCATAAGCCGCTTATATCCCTCTTTTCTGAAAATAAGGGGATTAATACGAATGCATCGGCCCACATCCAGAGATGGGCGCTCACGTTATCCGCATACAGCTACGCCATCCGCCACAGGCCAGGCACAGAAAATTGTGCCGATGCTCTCAGTAGGCTGCCATTGCCCACCACCAGGGTGGAGATGGCACAGCCTGCAGATTTAGTTATGGTAATGGAAGCATTCGAGAGTGAGCAATCACCTGTTACCGCCCAACAGATTAGACCCTGGATGAGCCAGGACCCCTTACTGTCCCTAGTGAAAAACTGTGTGCTCCACGGGAGTTTGTCTAGTGTCCTGTTGGAGATGCAGGAAGAAATAAAGCCGTACAAGCCGTGCAAAGATGAAATGTCTACACAGGCAGACTGCCTCCTATGGGGTAATCAGGTAGTTGTGCCAAAGAAGGACAGGGACACTTTCATTAGTGATCGCCACAGTACTCACCCAGGCAATGTAATGATGAAAGCGATAGCCAGATCCCACATGTGGTGGCCCGGTATCGATTCAGACTTAGAGTCCTGTGTGCACAAATGTAATTCATGTTCCCAGTTAGGCAATGCACCCAGGGAGGCGCCACTATGTTTAGAAACATAGAAAATAGGTGCAGGAGTAGGCCATTCGGCCCTTCGAGCCTGCACCACCATTCAATAAGATCATGGCTGATCATTCACCTCAGTACCCCTTTCCTGCTTTCTCTCCATATCCCTTGATCCCCTTAGCCATAAGGGCCACATCTAACTCCCTCTTGAATATATCTAACGAGCTGGCATCAACAACTCTCTTCGGAATTCCACAGGTTAACAACTCTCTGAAACAAAGAAGTTTCTCCTTGTCTCAGTTCTAAATGGCTTACCCCTTATTCTTAGACTGTGTCCCCTGGTTCTGGACTTCCCCAACGTGGGGAACATTCTTCCTGTATCTAACCTGTCCAGTCCCGTCAGAATTTTATATGTTTCTATAAGATCACCTCATCCTTCTAAACTCCACTGAATAAAGGCCCAGTCGATCCAGTCTCTCCTCATATGTCAGTCCAGCCATCCCGGGAATCAGTCTGATGAACCTTCGCTGCACTCCCTCAATAGCAAGAACATCCTTCCTCAGATTAGGAGACCAAAACTGAACACAATATTCCAGGTGAGGCCTCACCAAGGCCTTGTACAACTGCAGTAAGACCTCCCTGCTCCTATACTCAAAACCCGTAGCTATGAAGGACAACATACCATTTGCCGCCTTCACCGCCTGCTGTATCTGCATGCCCAATTTCAATGACTGATGTACCATGACACCCAGGTCTCGCTGCATCTCCCCTTTTCCTAATCTGCCGCCATTCAGATAATATTCTGCCTTCATGTTTTTGCCCCCAAAGTGGATAACCTCACATTTATCCACATTATACTGCATCTGCCACTTGTTTGCCCACTCACCTAACCTGTCCAAGTCACCCTGCAGCCTCTTAGCAACCTCACAGCTCACACTGCCACCCAGTTTAGTGTCATCTGCAAACTTGGATATATTACACTCACTTCCTTCATCTAAATCATTAATTGTAAAGAGCTGGGGTCCCAGTACTGAGCCCTGCGGCACCCCACTAGTCACCATTCTGAAAAGTTTTCACAAAGATTCCTTGTACCTTTCCCCTGCAGAGGAGAAGTATCCCTTTTTGGACTTTTAAAATAGTTTAAAGGGCAGACGAGGCCTTCAGGGGATAAAAGGGGATGCATTCATAGAGACCTCCCCTCCCCCCCCCCCCGCCCCGCCCCAGTGTTTGGACTCATAGGAAAGGGAATTTAATTTGGAACTCGATGAACATTTTGGTATCCTAGGGAAAACTCTGAGAAAGATACCCGAGAGCTTTACAAGTTTAAGATCTCTAAAGGTACATGTTGGAACTTCACTCAGGAATTGGGTATTGGAGCTAATTCAAATTGTCTGGGAGAATGAGTCAATCGCTAACTAACAAGAACTGTGAGGCATAAAAATTCGCTCCCTCGGACATAAACGCATCAAGAGCTATCAGGCTAATCACCGGAGAACATTATTGGCATGCATGTGGAAATAGACCTATAGAAATCACGGGCCCAGCCAAACGGCCCAAGAGTTTAAACACTGCTTCAACAATGCCAACCGGTGATTTTCCACATTACCACATCATAATCAAATTAATGCTGAACGAGCCCGCCAAATTGTGACAAAGAAGAGTGCTCAAAATTAATGAGCAGCTCCCTTGAAACAAAGAGCTGGGCCAGATTTGGCGGGAGGTAAGGAAGCCTTTTTGGGGTATATCTATTCACAGTTTTACAAGGGAAAAAAACAAAGCAGCAGGAGGTGGGGAGTGAAGAAATGGAGTAGTGGAGAAAACTACAAGAAACCATCAAGGACTGACCAAGCACGCCGACAGCAAGAGGCCCACGGAACGGAAGGTTGTCAGCAACCAAATTGACAACCCGGGCCACCACAACCAGCGAAACGACCAACCGAAACCAACTCAGCAAAAATCGAAGAATCAACATCTGTTTCCACTCTACAATCTACTTCTGAATGAACAATGGGTGAGAAATTATCTAAAAGGATGAACTAAAACTATTCCTAACCAAAGAAAGTGGGTACTTACCCCATACATCCAAAACATGACTTACCGCATCAGCGGACTCACCCCAACTGAAGACTACGCAGTCCGAAGTCCTCTCCTCCATCCGGGGTATGGCTCGCCTAGAAGGCAAAGTGCGGTGAACCCCGAAACCTCGATTCACCGGCAACTGTCAAAAAGGATTGGTGAGCATAGCCCCTGAACCCCCAGGGCTATAACTTAGTTAGTTAGGGGAATTGGGAGGGGGAGGCTGGGATAACTTGTGTAAATGTATCTGCATTCTTCTCCTTACTCCATTTAGAGTTTAAGCTGTATTCTTTTGCCTAGAGGCTGTATTGTGACAATTTATTCAATGTGTCGTACCACTCAGTGTGTATTGGTATCACTATTCTGTGTGTGTTATTAAAGGTGTGCCTTTTACTTCTTTTTAAACACAATAAAGCCATACCTGCTTCCAACCTTGAAACCGATTGTCTGTCCAAATCTGTCACAGTCCCTTCATAATTCCAGAGTCTAGAACCAAAGGTTGTGGGAGCAATTCGAAACCGCTCATATAAGGTCAGAAGGGAAAGCTGACCCCCTGAAAACCATCCCTTACAAAGGATCCATTTATCCCAACTTTCTGCTTCCTGTCTGCCAATCAGTTCTCTATCCACGTCAGTACATTACCTCCAATACCATGTGCTTTAATTTTGCATACCAATCTCTTGTGTGGGACTTTGTCAAAAGCCTTTTGAAAGTCCAAATACACCACATCCACTAGTTCTCCCTTGTCCACTCTACTAGTTACAACCTCAAAAAATTTCAGAAGATTTGTCAAGCATGATTTCCCTTTCATAAATCCATGTTGACTTGGACTGATCCTGTCACTGCTTTCCAAATGCGCTGCTATTTCATCTTTAGTAAATGATTCCAACATTTTCCCCACTACTGATGTCGGGCTAACCGGTCGAAAATTACCCGTTTTCTATCTCCTTTTTTAAAGAGTGGTGTTACATTAGCTACCCTCCAGTCCATAGAAACTGATCTAGAGTTAAACGACTGTTGGAAAATGATCACCAATGCATCCACTGTTTCTAGGGCCATTTCCTTAAATACTCTGGGATGCAGACTATCAGGCCCCAGGGATTTATTGGCCTTCAATCCCATCAATTTCCCTAACACAATTTCTCGCCTAATAAGGATATCCTTCAGTTCCTCCTTCTCACTAGACCCTCGGTCCCCTAGTACTTCCAGAAGATTATTTGTGTCTTCCTTCGTGAAGCCAGAACCAAAGTATTTGTTCAATTGGTCTGCCGTTTCTTTGTTCCCCATTATAAATTCACCTGAATCCAACTGCAAGGGACCTACGTTTGTCTTCACTAATCTTTTTCTCTTCATATATCTATAGAAGCTTTTGCAGTCAGTTTTTATGTTCCCGGCAAGCTTCCTCTCATACTCTATTTTCCCCCTCCTAATTAAACTCTTTGTCCTCCTCTGCTGAATTCTAAATTTCTCCCAGTCCTCAGGTTTGCTGCTTTTTCTGGCCAATTTATATGCCTCTTCCTTGGATTTAACACAATCCTTAATTTCCCTTGTTAGCCACGGTTGAGCCACCTTCCCCGTTTTAGTTTTACTCCAGACAGGGATGTACAATTGTTGAAGTTCATCCATGTGATCTTTAAATGTTTGCCATTGCCTATCCACCGTCAACCCTCTAAGTATCATTTGCCAGTCTGTTCTAGCCAATTCACGTCTCATACCATCGAAGTTACCTTTCCTTAAGTTCAGGACCCTAGTCTCTGAATTAACTCTATCACTCTCCATCTTAATAAGGAATTTTACCATATTATGGTCACTCTTCCTCAAGGGGCCTCGCACAACAAGGTTGCTAATTAGTCCTTTCTCATTATACATTACCCAGTCTTGGATGGCCAGCCCTCTAGTTGGTTCCTCGACATATTGGTCCAGAAAACCATCTCTAATACACTCCAGAAAATCCTCCACCACCGTATTGCTACCAATTTGGTTAGCCCAATCTATATGTAGATTAAAGTCGCCCATGATAACTGCTGTACCTTTATTGCACGCATCCCTGATTTCTTGTTTGATGCTGTCCCCAACCTCACTACGACTGTTTGGTGGCTTGTACATAACTCCCACTAGCGTTTTCTGCCCTTTGGTATTCCGCAGCTCCACCCATACAGATTCCACATCATCCAAGCTAATGTCCTTCCTTACTATTATGTTAATTTCCTCTTTAACCAGCAACACTACCCCACCTCCTTTTCCTTTCTGTTTATCCTTCCTAAATGTTGAATATCCCTGGATGTTGAGTTCCCAGCCTTGGTCACCCTGGAGCCATGTCTCCGTGATGCCAGGTATATAATATTCATTAATTGCTGCCTGTGCAGTTAATTCGTCCACCTTATTACGAATAATCCTCGTATTGAGGCACAGAGCCTTCAGGCTTGTCTTTTTAACACACTTTGCCCCTTTAGAATGTTGCTGTAATGTGGCCCTTTTTGCTTTTTGCCTTGGGTTTCTCTGCCCTTCACTTTTACTTTTCTTCTTTCTATCTTTTGCTTCTGCCCCTATTTTACTTCCCTCCATCTTCCTGCATAGGTTCCCTTCCCCTTGCCATATTAGTTTAACCCCTTTCCAACAGCACTAGCAAACACTCCACCTAGGACATTGGTTCTGGTCCTGCCCAGGTGCAGACCGTCCGGTTTATACTGGCCCCACCTCCCCCAGAACCGGTTCCAATGTCCCAGGAATTTGAATCCCTCCCTTCTGCACCACTCCTCAAGCCACGTATTCATCTGAGCTATCATGCGATTCTTACTCTGATGAGCACGTGGCACTGGTAGCAATCCTAAGATTACTACTTTTGAGATCCTCCTTTTTAATTTAACTCCTAGCTCCCTAAATTCAGCTTGTAAGACCTCATCCTGTTTTTTTTTAACCTATATCGTTGATACCTATATGCACCATGACAACTGGCTGTTCACCCTCCCTTTTCAAAATGTCTCGCAACCGCTCCGAGACATCTTTGACCTTTGCACCAGGGAGGCAACATACCATCCTGAAGTCTCGAGTGCGGCCGCAGAAACGTCTATCTATTCCCCTTACAATAGAATCTCCTACCATTATAGCTCCCCCACTCTTTTTCCTGCTCTCCTGTGCAGCAGAGCCACCCCTGATGCCATGAACTTGGCTGCTGCTGCTCTCCCCTGATGAGTCATCCCCCTCAACAGTACCCAAAGCGGTGTATCTGTTTTTCAGGGGGATGACCGCAGGGGACCCTGCACTACCTTCTTCCACTGCTCTTCCTGTTGGCCACCCATCCCCTATCTGGCTGTGTACCCTTTACCTGCGGTGTGGCCAACTCACTAAACATGCTATTCACAACATCCTCAGCATCGCGGATGCTCCAGTGCCACAGTGCGGTCCGTCAGGTGCTGCAGGCGGATACACTTCCCGTACATGTAGTCATCAGGGACGCTGGAAGCGTCCCCGAGTTCCCACATAGCACAGGAGGAGCATAACACGTTTCCGAGCTCTCCTGCCATGACTTAACCCCTAGATTAACTTAATTTGGCAACAACAATGATAAAGGTTACCTACTGATAGGAAAAAGAAAAAAAAAACTCACCAATCATTTACCCCCTTGGCTGTGACGTCACCTTTCGATTTCTTTCTACTTCTTTGTTTACCTTCTGCCTCTGCACCAGCTGGCCTCTCTGACGCATCCTCCTCCTCGATGCTGCTGCCGATCCCCGGACTCCCGCTGTTCCTTTATAGGCCTCACGAATTCCAGCTCCGCCTCTTCGACGCTGCCGCCGATCCCCAGACTCCCGCTGGGCCTTTATAGGCCTCATGAACTCCTGCTCCGCCTCTTTGACGCTGCCGCCGATCGCCGGACTCCCGCTGGGCTTTTATAGGTCTCACGAACTCCCGCTCCATCTCCTCGAGGCTGCCTCGATCCCCGGACTCTTGGTGGGCCTTTATAGGCCTCACGAACTCCCACTCTACCTCCTCGAGGCTGCCGCTGATACCCGGACTCCTGGTGGGCCTTTATAGGCCTCACGAACTCCCGTTCCGCCTCCTCGAGGCTGCCGCCAATCCCCGGACTCCCGCTGGGCCTTTATAGGCCTCACGAACTCCCGTTCCACCTCCTCGAGGCTGCCGCCGATCCCCTGACTCCTGGTGGGCCTTTATCGGCCTCACGAACTCCCACTCCGCCTCCTTGACGCTGCCGCTGATCTCCGGACTCCCGCTGGCCTTTATAGGCCTCACGAACTTCCACTCCTCCTCCTCCTCGGTCTTGGCCCTCCAAACCATGGTCTAGGGTTCATGTCGACTATGCAGACCCATTCTTGGGAAAAATGTTTTTAGTGGTTGTAGATGCGTACTCCAAGTGGATTGAATGTGTGATAATGTTGGCAAACATGTCCGCTGCCACCATTGAAAGCCTACAGGCCATGTTTGCCACACATGGCCTGCCTGATGTCCTTGTAAGTGACATTGGGCCGTGCTTTACCAGTGCCGAATTCAGGGAATTCATGACCCGCAATGGGGTCAAACATTTCACGTCTGCGCCGTTTAAGCCAGCATCCAACGGTCAGGCAGAATGAGTAGTTCAAACAATCAAGCAGAGCTTGAAAAGGGTAGCTGAAGGCTCACTGCAGACTCGCCTATCCAGAGTCCTGCTTAGTTACCGCACAAGACCCCACTCGCTCACCGGGGTCCCTCCCATTGAACTGCTCATGAAAAGGGCACTTAAGACTAGGCTCTAGTTAGTCCAGCCTGATCTGCACGAACAGGTAGAGAGCAGACTGCTTCAACAGAATACATATCATGATCGTGCAAATGTGTCATGAGAAATTGAAGTAAATGATCCTGTATTTGTGTTGAACTATGGACAAGGTCCCAAGTGGATTGCTGGCACTGTTTTGGCCAAAGAGGGGAGTAGGGTGTTTGTGGTCAAACTTGCAAATGGACTCACCTGCAGAAAACACTTGGACCAAACCAAACTCAGATTTACAGACTATCCAGAACCCACAATAGACTCTACCTTTTTCGACCCTCCAACACACACACAAGTGGCAACCGACCCAGCGGTTGACAACAAAGCAGAACCCATCACCCCCAGCAGCCCAGCAAGGCCAGCTGTGCAGCAGCCCAGCGAAGGCCCAACAAACGTCTCACCAACACCAGCATTTGCACCGAGATGACCAACCAGGGACAGGAAGAACCCAGATCGACTCACTTTGACTTTGGGGGGGGGGGGTGGGAGAGTGTTGTTATGTATGTAAACTTGTAATTACCATGTCTAACCACCAGAGAGGTTATCCCCTGGAGTCCCAAGGGGTCCCACAATCCCTTGGGAGCACCTGTATATAAGGAGGCCTCACAAGCTGGAGAGGCACTCTGAGATTTGTAATAAAGGACTACGGTCACACCCTACTTTGAGCTTGCAGTATCTAGTCTGACTCTTTATTCAAGACATAACAATTTCCAATCTATATTAATGATGTGGATGAAGGGACCGAGTGTAATGTAGCCAAATTTGCTGATGATACAAAGATAGGTGGGAAAGCAAATTGTTATGAGTATACAAAGAATTTGCAAAGGAATATAGACAGGCTAAATGAGTGGGCAAAAATTTGGTACATGGAGTATAACGTGGGAAAGTGTGAGGTTATCCACTTCGGCAGAAAAAAATAAAAAGCAAATTAATATTTAAATGGATAAAAATTACTCCAGTACAGAGAGACGTGGGGGTCCTTGTGTATCAAACACAAAAAGTTAGTATGCAGGTACAGCAAGTAATCAGGAAGGCCAATGGAATGTTGGCCTTTATTGCAAGGGGAATAGAGTATAAAAGCAGAGAAGTCTTGCTACAACTGTACAGCGTATTTGCTGAGGCCACACCTAGTGGCTCAGAAGATCAAGATGTTGAATCAGTTTGGGTGGAGATAAGGAATAATAAGGGGAAAAGGTCGCTGGTGGGCATAGTCTATGGGCCCCCTAACTGTAGCTACATTGTTGTACGGAGTATAAATCAAGAAATAATGAAGGCTTGTAAAAAAAACGAATAGCAATAATCATGGGCGATTTTAACTTTCATACAGATTGGACAAAGCAAATTGATCGGGATAGCCTTGAGGAAGAGTTCATAGAGTGCATCCGGGATAGTTTCCTTGATCATAGGCGGTCCCTCGAACGAGGATGACTTGCTTCCACGAGTTCACAGGTGTTTCAATGAAGGACTCGATGTTCCAGTCCTGAACTCCAATTGAGGGGGTGGAAGATGCCTGTGCGTGAATATTTTTAACGTGTGGTGACCATTGCACCCCAGCCACCACACGGGATTGACAGAGCTACGTTGCGTAACCAACCAGGGAGCAGGCTATCTTAGATCTCGTACTGTGTAATGAGACAGGACAAATAAATGATCTCCGAGTAAAGGATCCTCTAGGAATGTGTGGCCATAGCATGGGTGAATTTCAAATTCAGTTGGAGGGTGAGAAAGTTGGATCTCTAACCAGTGTTCTAAGCTTAAATAAAGGAGACTGCAAAGGTACAAAGGCAGAGTTGGCTAAATTGGACTGGGAGAATAGATTAAGGTATGGGACGGTTGATAAACAGTGACAGACATTTAAGGAGATATTTCATAACTCTCAACAAAAATATATCTCAAATAGAAGGGATACCCATCCTTGGCTAGCTAAGGAAATAAGAGATGGTATCAAATTGAAAACAAGGGCATACAATGTGGCAAAGAAGTGGGAGGCCAGAGGATTGGGAAACTTTTAAAAGCCAGCAAAGAATGACTAAAAAAAAAAAGAGAGGAAAGATAGATTATGAAAGTAAACTATCACGAAATATAAAAACAGATAGAGTTTCTACAGGTACATAAAAAGGAGAAGAATGGCAAAAGTAAATGTTGGTCCTCCGGAGTATGAGACTGGGGAATTAATAATGAATAACAGGGAAAGGGCAGAGACTTTGAACAAATATTTTGTATCGGTCTTCACAGTAGAAGACACTAAAAACATCCCAATAGGGGATAATCAAGGAATAGGGGAGAGAGAGGGAGGAACTTAATACAATTTCTATCACTAATGAAGTAGTACTCAGTGTCATGATGGGACTAAAAGCAGACAAGTCCCCTGAACCTGATGGCTTGCATCCCAGGGTCCTAAAAGAAGTGGCTGCAGAGATAGTGGATGCATTGGTTATAATCTACCAAAATTCCCTGGATTTTGGAGAGGTCCCAGCAGATTGGAAAACTGCAAATGTAATGCCCCTATTAAAAAAGGAGGCAGAGAGAAAGCTCTATATGTTAGGAAACTGGATGTTAGTCTAACATCTGTTGTTGGAAAAATGCTGGAGTTCATTATTAAGGAAGCAGTAGCAGGACATTTGGAAAAGCATAATTCAATCAAGCAGAGTCAGCATGGTTTTATGAAAGGGAAATCATGTTTGACAAATTTGCTGGAGTTCTTCGAGGATGTAACGGGCACGATGGATAAGGGGGAACCAGTAGATGTGGTGTATTTGGATTTCCAGAAGGCATTCGATAAGATACCACATAAAAGGTTACTGCACAAGATAAAAAGTCACACAGTTGGGGGTAATATATTAGCATGTATAGAGGATTGGCTAACTAACAGAAAACAGAGTCAGGATAAATGG